>NW_024499239.1:23368006-23490506 GCF_017590055.1 Onychostruthus taczanowskii | reverse complement strand
ATCATGGATGCACCTGTTGCATTCCACAGCAGCAGATAGTAATTGTTTACATTTCTCTCCTGAGGCTCCTCAGCTTCTCAGGAGAGAAAAAATCCCAGCAAAGGATTTTCCATAATATCATAGCTACACCTTGATCATCCAGAACCTGGGAACTTCTGTGGTTTATCACCAAATCCATGAATCCAGGCTCCCCTTCAAAGGCAACCAAAAGATTGTGTGTACTCAGTGCTCTTCCACATATCCTGTAGGGACTTGTCTGTGGTTTGCACCTGGACACAGCTGTCTAAAGGCCTTGCACAAAATCAAGTGGAAAATGGAAAGCAGAGAACTGAGGCAGAAATCCCAAGTCTGGGCAGAGGTTCTGACCACTTTTTGGTGGACCTGCTTTTTGGTTTTCACTATCAGAGCAGTGTAGATCTGCAGCCTGGGAGGAATGGCTGTCCTTAGCAAGATTTTCCTAACTTGATTAATTTCCATACCTCTGGGGCCTGCGTCAGAGGGACTGTGCTGGAAGAACAGCTGGGTGTCCTCTGGTTCCCCCGTGTCATAAGGCACTACTTGCTCTGATTAAATCAATAATTATTCTCTGTGCCTGCACTTCCCAGCCACTCCTGCTGACAACCCCACAAATTGCATGAGCAAAACCCCCTTTCCTGACCTGAGCCACTGCTGCTGGCATTGGCTGTGTCACAGCAGGGCACAGGCTGGGGCTCTGCTCGCTCAGTGTCCTGTCTCCCTCCCCTGCCCCGTGGCATTTCAAAGTGCTACCTAATGCCTTTCAAATTTAAGGAGTTTCAGAGTCTAATCTTCAGATCTGCCCCACTTTCTATTGATCTAGTTCCAGGTTGTTTACCAAGACTATCTTCTGGTTCCAGTTCAGATGTGCCCAATTGGATGGAAATTTCACAAGAACATTTGAACTTGTGAGATTACCACAAGTTTCTGCCAACTAATCTAGGAAAGTTTCTACCCTTTGGACTTGGGAGGGTACTCCATAGATGTTGGAGCCTTTGAATTTGAATCCTGACTTTTAATTCGGCTTGCATGCCTCCTATTTAGATGTAACATAATGAAGATTAAATTGCCATTCCTGGAATTAAGTAATGATTAAAAGATGAGGTCTTTGATCTTGTAAAATTATATTTGCCACAGTAAAACAGCCTTTTTCCCCCTGAAAAATATGAACTTCATTACACCTTTTCCCTGATGCAGGTGAAAATGGAGTCAAATGCTTGAGGAAATGCTGCAGAACAAAAAATAATTTGCTTTTTTGACAGGCCTTGGTAAAGTTGCAGAGAAAATTAGCACAGTAACCAACAGTTTTCAGCTACAGCTGGGAGGAGTGGGAGCAGCCACATGCATCATTTTTCAAGTAATTTTTCAGCTTTGCTGTTCCTGGCCCCCCTTCCATGGGTGACTGGACCCTGGTAGCAGAGCTGACATTTTCATTCCCTGGAAAAGCTAAGAATCTGGTTTTCATTTAAATGTGTAAAATTATCTGAGTTGTTTTCCCCTCGATAAGGTTTACAAGTGTCTGTATATCTTTAGTTTTAACAGAGGGCAGTTCAGTAGACAGTTTACGAAGTACTGGTCAGGGAGATAAATTACCTTGTAGAGCTGCACAATCACCATTCACAATCTCCTCTGTGACTTTATAGCCAATGATAGGATTTTTCAAGTTCATAGAAACTCATCAAAACCCTTCCTGGTATTTTTTCTTCTCCATCTCGCTGTTCTCCCTTCAAGCATAATCTGTACTGCTCCTGCTAGGGAGTGAGGGTTTGGTTTGATGCCTTAGGGCCCACTGAGCATTTCTTTATTTCTGGCAGCTCTTTGGGATTTGTGAACTGGAAATGGGAACATTTTGGGCAGCTGCAGCACTTTGACATATTCTTTTCCCAGGGGTCACATTTAACCTCAAATGATGCTTTGTGTGTACCATGCAGTGCTGCTCTGTGAGGTTACCACTGAGCAAATGAGTGGGTTTGAGTTTTTTTTTTTTGCTGCTTTCCTGAAGTTACAGCTCCAGAGCTGTACATTTGAAGCTCCCTAGTTCTTTTGGGTAGGTGCTACTTCATCCCTTAATTTATTTACAGCATGATTGGCACACAACCTCTTGCAGGAGAAGAGGGCAATGTAACACATGGGGCAAAATCTGTGGTGGTGGGGAGCTCCTTGGACCTCTTCCCCCTCAGTTTCATTGGCCTTTTCTGATTGATATGGTGGGTGGAAGATGTTGGAGACAGACTGTCCTTGTTTCTAAACCACCAGGTGCCCTGGCAGGGCTGCACCTTGTCTGGGGCCAAAACCACACCAAAGTAATGCAGGTGATGCCACTGCCAAATGCCACTCAGGGATCGATCTGGGGAGAACGGGGAAAGAAGGGAAGATGGAACATGGAAATTATATCCTCCCTGTGGGTGTGTGTTTCTCCATTGTGTGATACAGCCATGGCTGCACAGCTGCTCACACCCACACTGGGGCTGGGTTTGTGTGTTCCACTGCTGATAAACACCTGTCTGTGTCCTTGCACAGCTGCAGGGGGGTTTGCTGAAGCAAGAGAACAACAAATGTGGGTGCTGAGAGGGGACCTGCTTTGTGCCACACTGAGAACATGAGAGTTCCTGGGGTAATGGGATGGACCACAGCCTCCTCTTCCAGGGCAGAGGTCAAGAATTGATTCACATAAGAACAGGTCCCAGTACTGCCCTATTATTAGGCCTTCCAAGTGATGCTGGTGAGTGGTCTCAATTTCGGAATTGATTTTTTCCCCCACTTATTTTCTGACTCAGAGCAACCTCCCGTTCTAAACAGGCAGCACATTTACCCTGAGTGATGCTTCCTGCATCCAGGGCAGCTCCCTTCTGACAGTGCTGCAGAAGGCATTGCCAGGAGGCTGTAATTAAGGGTGTTACCAGAATAATTTGCCCCATTTCCAGCAGGCTCTGAACTGGTGGTCAGGAAGAAACTAGTAACATCTGAGGCTCTAATGAGGCAGGTTTGAAGTGATGGGGGTGTCCCATTTTTTCTCTTCTCCAGGGTGGGAAATGGGAGAGCCTGGTGTTAGGTAGCAGAGTACATCAATGAAAGAGAAGTGGTTCAAGCTGCATATATTATGATGTAATTGAGGTTTCAGTGAAGTGCTTTTCTTAAAATATTTTTTTTTACCTTTTTGGTTTTCTTTGCTGGTATTGCTGTTCACTCCAGTCCAGCAGAAAGAGACTGTGTGACCAGGGACACTGTAAGTTTAGCTCTGGGATAAGGTCATTCAGCAAGGTTTGCCCTACACACAATCAGCTGCTGGAAGAGCAGCAGTGAGTTAGCTGAGGAGATGATATCTGTTAAGGTTTGGGGGACTAGATCAGTCAGGTCCTAATTGATCTCATACTCTTTCCAGGCTTTTTATGTCTCACTTTCAAAATGCTGCCTCCTTTCCTTCTTGAAAGCATTCACTGCCTTTGCTATTTAGCTTCTGGAGAAAAGGGGGTGTTGTGCAATGGTTTTGGTTGAGCCCTTTCCTGGAGCTGTGACCAAATGAGGTCTTTATGGTTACTACACCTACCCAGGAATTTCTGGATCTCCTTAGAGCTCTGTCTGTGGCCTGCCTCTCTGTGTATCCATGTTCCATCAGCAGCCTCAGCAAGTGGGGAAGCTGCACTGAGAGCTCGCAGAGGGGATGGATGCTCTAGGTGTTGTCCTCATCTCAATTCCTGGTACTAGTGGGGGTCTGAAGGTTCATATCCTTCCTCTGTGAATCTCTTTCTTCCCAGATTTTGTCTATCAGACATTAAGCAATGTAAAAAGGAACTTGCAAGGGTTTTCCAGGGTCTTTCAAGAGTTTTTTTTTTCCATAATGCATGCCTGATCAACTCCACCCAATGCCTGGGGCAGGAGAGAGGGGATAGACTCTGATTTCCTTGCTCAGTGCATTTGAGTGCTCTGGACAAGGGTGGCTGTGTCTTGGTGGAGACTTCAGTTTTGAAATTTTGCTATCAGATCATTGGTGGCAGCTCAGTAAAATCATTTGAACATCTATAATAACCTGACGTGTCAAAACCTGAATCCGAATCTTTGCCCAGATTCCACTAATTGATGCTAAATAGAAAGAAAAATAATGCAGGAGAAAAACCCTCCTAGAAACAATCAATAAATTAAGGATGCTTCGGGATATAAATTCAGCAGTTAAATGAGATACTAATGAAGATGGGAGTTTAATGGTGAGTACTCTCATTACATTGTTTTAAAAACTCCATTTGATGTAGATTTGGTAGTGGTAGAAGGGAGACAGCCTTGTGACAAACATCCATGAGAACAAAAGTTGTTCTGGCACATGAGCACAACTGCTGCCGTTTATTGCTGAGCAGCTTTGCTTCCTCATTTCTGCAAGTTGTTGCAAGATCTGGGAGAAATTGTGGAGCAGTTAATTAAAAAACAACTAATGACTGTTCCACAGGGTCAGTTTGCTTCTCGGAGCCTAAAATGTGCAGGATATTAACACATGTATCATTTTTTTGACACTGGAGGACAATTGCAGGGTGCAGCCACACCGTTGCTGGTTTTAAAGCAGAACTTAATTAATTAGAAATGGGCTGAACAGGTTTGTCTGGAAACAAGGACTGGGTTTCCAAAGGAAGGAGCAGCTCGGATATTACCAGCTTTTAAATTAGAGCTGTTTCCAGCTCATCTCACCCCTGGTGAGCCCCAGGGTGCTGCTGCTGCCCCACTCCTGCTGTGAGCCCCACAACCAGGTGTCCTTCCTATCTCCCAGATTCATTTAACTTGCTCTGGACAACTGCCTTAAGATGAAATAAATTATGTTCCCCAAATTCCCACTTCTCACTGCAGTCTGGATAATAGCTTAGATGACAAATCCAACATCTCAGCCAAGTAAGATGCCCCTGAACAGATTTTTTTTGCAGCTCACTTGTGCTTTGGCTGGACCAATAATGCTCTTGGACAAAAAAAAAAAAAACAAACCATCAAACTCCACTTCTGCATGTGCTCCGGCCCCACAGTGGCTGGGAAGAGGTGGCTGGTGGATGCCTCTGCTTGGCCTCGACCCTGGTGAGGCATTTTTCTTCTGTCAGTGTAGAATTTGGTGAACACAATTATTTTCTTTTATCTCACACTTAGGCTTAAACTGCATATCTGCTGGTACGTGCCCTGTTTTGATTAATATTAAACTTCCAGATCATTCTTTTGAATTGGAGCAATTTCTTACAACAAATAGACCGGAGAGCCAGATTTTTGAGTGATTAGTAGCAGGCTGAGAGCTGTGGATGCTTGGGGAGCTTAACGATTCATGGCCAGATTCATTCACCATGGTTAGAGTGGTGGGCATGTCACAGCTGTGATTCCTCTGGCAAAACCTCAGCCTGAAATGATTTTTAAATCAGGAGTTGAGTTTTCCATCCCACTTCTTTCCTGGTCGACTGACTTGCTGAGAGGGGGGAGGAGAGCCATCCTCCCATCCCAGAATATACTGAAAAAATCTGATTGTGAGACCCTGCCACACTGAAAATCTCTTCTTCCCTTTTCTCTAAATTTTTTGGGCACAAAGGGAAAAAAAATCCCACGGGCTTCAGAGCATTGAACCCAGTGGGTGCCTATCCAGATGCCATGCAGGGCTAGGGCCAAACCTGGATGTGGCATGGGTGTGTTTTGTTCTGGGTTGTTTGTTTTTTTTGTGCAGGTACAATGCTAAAAATGGCTAAGAGAGACAAACTGTAGATCTCACACGAGCTGATGCAGCAGGAGGAGAAAGAGGAAGCCTTCACCAATTTCACCTGTAATCTCAGTGTTTGGCCCTGGTGGCAGTTCTGGCTCAAGGGTTTTCAGTAACACAGAAGTGCTGTGTTTGTGATTTCCATTCAAACACACTTCACAGAACCTTAGTCCTGACTTCCAGGAATGCCTTAGGCAGATGAAATATTGCTGTAATGCCAGTGTGGCTGTCAAAGACACAGAGGTGGTCCTGGACTAGCTGCTTTGTGCTGGGCCACCAGAATGCAGAATGAAAAAAGGTGTTTGTAGCCAAATGGACACTGAAGCCTTTTTTTTTTTTTTTAATCTTGATGCACAGATGAGTTATCAGCAATATGTGCAAAAAGATTTTCCATGCAGAACATGGAACTGTGGTGTGGGCTGGCCACGCTGTGAGGAGTCAAACACAGGCAAGATCACTGACTGTGCAGGAAAGCAGTAGAAGAGCTCATGGGACAGGAAACCCTTCATTTTTCATGACCAAGAAATATACACTTAGACAAAGAATCTGGTTTTCTTTCAGTTTTGTTTTTGGCCCTCAACCTGGTTTTCCGTTGCAAAGGTAGAAATCAACTTCTGAGTTGAATAAGGTCAGGAATTCAGCTGGGATTTGGACCTAGATATTCCAGACTGTTGCAAAGCAGCAAGTCCTCAGTGCCTTTGATGGAGGAGAAAACAGGATGGGCCCTTTGAATCATTGGAAAAGTCACTGCTGTTGCTGATCCTGTGGAATGACGAGCACCTGGTGAATAGGAGCTCTGGTTTTGGTGTTTCTGGGGTATGGACTCAAGGCTTGGGCACTCTGTTATTAGAGCTGAGATATTACTTTAAAATGTTGAACATTGATGGTGCATTATATCTTGCTGTGGAAAAGGTCAGCCCTGTTATTTGTAGAGGGAGGGTTGCCTTTTCTTCATGGCTGGCTGACTTTTTGGGCTACATTTATAACTACTTATTGTTTTCAGACACGGGGCTGGGGATATTTTGTGAGTGAAATTCGAAATTCAGGCCATTGTAGTTGAATACATGATACAGAATTCTTTTGCCCATTGGGAGGCAGAGATGCCTGGTCTTGATACCCTTGGCTTTCTTTTCAGTTAGAGGGGAGAAAAAAGAGGACTTCTAGGGCATGAACTAAAATATCCTAAAAGAGTGGTCCAAAGTATTTTGGATGCACCAAGCCCTCTTCACAGAGAAAAATGTGTACTGGCAATACAGAGAGATTGTCACAGTCTCATGTGGTAGAATTTATGTTGAGATATTGGAAGTAGCCTGTGGTAACTCCTGTTTCCTGGTGTGTCTCTGTTTTCTGCACAGCCTGTGTAACACCAAGGAACTGATGTCAATGTGCATGAAAATTAAGAACCTACTTAGTGAAAGATTTGCATGCTAGAGAAATTTTCTTAAAATTGCTCACCTGCCTGTCACAGTGAAGACAGCTGCCTAAAACCATGAAGGAATGTGAATTCCTTAATAAATGCGAACCAATCAGTCATATTTTTGGACTGCCAGACCCAGGATTTACAATTCCATGCAGAGGTGGTTTAAAAGTACCCAGAAAAGCGTTAGCTGTCATGGCCCATTTCTGCAGTGCAGCTCTGGCTTTGAGGAGCACTGTTGGCTCCTAAAACTGGCTGCAGGTGTTGTTTGATGTTGATATGAGTGAATGGGATGAGGCCCCCTTGTGCCAGTCACCGTGCAAGTCCTGTTTAAGAGCTGGTATTCAACTGAAGAACTTACAGTTGAATTGCTAAATTGTGCAACCTCATGTCAGGGAGTTGTAGAGAGTGGTAAATTCTCCCTTGAGCCTCCTTTTCTCCAGGCTAAACACCCCCAGCTCCCTGAGCTCCTCATCAGACTCGTGCCCCAGACCCTTCCCCAGCTCTGTGCCCTTCTCTGGACATGCCCCAACACCTTGGTGTGTGTCTTGTAGTGAGGGGGAATGAATCTGTCTCACTTTGTAGGATCAGTCTCTGACTGTATAGGCAGGTGTGGGTTTTGTTATGGCAAAATAAGTACTTACCCCCTTTTCAAATGAAGGACCAGAGTCTTGCATCAAAGAAGGAGTGGCAAAATGAAACATAGACTTCAGCCTCGTCTCATCACTAGTTAAATAAAACATGGAGCAGTTATCATCAAGACTTTGAGAAAAACAGGCACTGCTGCTAAAGCTGATGCTCTCCAAAGCTTTAAATTCATCACAAGTGACTGTGAGGAATACCTATTGACTAATTAATTTTCTTGTCTGACAGACAGCCTTTGAAATCCCATGAAGTACAGATAAATGTGTGTACGTGAGTGGCAGGTGGAGAAACGTCACCAATTACATCCTCAGCACACAGGACTTCACCTGTTATTCTGTTCTAGCTGTGTGATCTCAGCATCTCCCAGTAGCTGCTGCTTGTCCAGATGTCATGTAGGTGCTGGTGGACTGAGCAGATGTTAACAATCCAGGAGCCGAAAGCAGCACATAAATCACATTTGTTTTAACCCTTCCTAGACCAAACAGTGTCTGCCTAAGTGACCTTGCCTGAGGAGAGGGATTTATGGGATCACCATGGAAGGAAACAGCCCTGTGATCAGACTTCATCATACTGGACATTAAAAATTGTTCTTTTGTGAGTGGATTGGGGGATATGCACAGTTTATCAACAGTGGCCCACGGAAAAATCTATCTAAAAATGTTTGAATGGTCTTTATGGAGAGGACACACCAGAAAGCTACACTTCTAATATCAGTCATTTAAAGATGAAGGTCAATGAAAGAGAACCACATTACTATGATGGGGACCATGAAATGGTGTACAAGTGGAGATCAGTTTTCCCCTGGGTGTTCCTTCTGCTTTCCCCTGCCTGTAGCCTGCTTGTAGTTGTTTAGAGGTGAGAAAAATTTGGATCAAAAGCAATGAGAGAAAAAATTCAGGCAGGGGAAAAGAGAAAGTGAGGTAATATCAAGTGGTTATTGGCACTTACTGCAATATATTAGTGTCTTCACTGAGATTCTAGACATTGACAGAAAGGTAGAAAGGGACCAACAGGAGATCTCAGGCTTGGATTGTTGATATTGCTGAGGAGGGCTGTTTCTCTCTTGTTTCCTCCTGTGTGTGTAAAAGTGGACTTTCACTTCTTTCTTTGTCCCCTATTAAGGTGGCTGCTGACATGGAGAGGGCTTTGCCTGTCCTGTTCCAACCCACTGTGTCCTTAACTAAACTGAGCACTACAACACAGTTTGTTTCCAGGTGCAATCTCAAAGCCCTTCCCTTCTCATGGCCTCTGCTGTCAGCACTCAAGGAAAACCACAAGGGGAGAAGGAAAAAGAAATCAATTTTTATCACCAGAAATATTTCCCCTTTTGGCCACAGACTGAGACTGTTCTGACTCTAACTAGTCCTCCCTGGGGTTTGATAACAGTAGCTCACAGGAGGCTCTAGCTTATCTGAAGACCAAACAGTAAATTTCTCATTTCCGCTTAGTGGTGAGGTGTTTAATTGCTGCTTAGTTTTGCCAGTCAAGTAATTCACATTGACGTGCTAAAAGCAGCCACTAGCAGTTCAGCTTCCATCCAGGGGCTGCAGTGAATGATCCTGGCATCTTTTTGCAGGCACCAGCTCTGCAGGCTGCGAGCATTCCAGTTTCTCCTCTCGAGTGGGCAAGCAATCTACAGAAAATTAAGTCTGAAAAGCCATGAGAGGTTGTGAAAGGCAGCTTAAGGAGAGAGGCTCTATTGGATGAAATTTCTTGTCCTGTACAAATTCAGGTTGAAAATTAAAGTGTTGCCAACTCAGTGGTAATTTAGGAGAAGAAATATTGTTTAAATACAGAGAGACAGGGTTGAACAGGGAGCAGAGGATATTCACTCTGTAATATCCATGTGAGTTTATGTATCTATGAAACGAATGCTGTTCTTGAAGACATATCAACTTACAGAGATAGGTAAATATGGAGATGGCTCAGTGCACAGTAACTCTGCTTAGTGGACTCAGTCCTTCTGCTGTAAATCAGAAGTAATACTTCCAAAATCTAAATCCCCACCTTGCAGGGCTAGGTGCACTTTTTAGCAGTGGATATAAAGTGCTGCTGGAAGTTCAAAATCATAGAGAGTTCTGACTCAGTAGATGTTTAAATCTGCTGTGTTATCTGTGGGTTAATTTTGGGTTTAGAGCAAAGTAGTGCAAGCCAATAGTATTTTAATTTTATTATGGTCTTGTCTCTGATAGTGCCAGCCCTGTGTAGGAGCTCCATGCATGAGATGTAGAATAACCAGCATGTACCTGAATATCTATAGATACAAAGGCAGCTAAATTATTCTCATGAGTTAGAAATGGCCAGATAACTCCATGAGTGGCAGAGCAGAGTGGAGCCAGAGTGAATGATGCATGAATGTCTCAAATGGGGGAAAGTAACTTGTTTGCCACAACTTTTCACACTGGCTGCTGTGCTGGATGAGGTATTACGTTTTTCCTGCCTTGGGGGCTGTTTGTGCATGTTTTGCATGGTCACTGCAGAGCTTGCAGCATTATGGGTTATTAGGGAGTGATCACTGGATCTGAGTTTCTCAGTGGATTATTCCAGCACCCTTGCAAAGGGCAGGCTTCATGGCTGCCACAGAGCTCAAGAAATAATTTGCTTATTTAAAATATGAAGTCAACTGGTTAATATCTTAAGAGTTGCAATTGCTGTAATTGCAGACTAGATAATACAAAGCTGCCACTCACGTTTAACCCTGACACTCTTCTCCAGTTCAGATAATTCAAATAGACCCACAGAGATAAGCCAAGATCAGCAACAGCAGCTGCCTGATAGACAGACTTCAGGTGTGAGGGTCCCTAGATGAAATGAAAGCCTCAGAGAATTAAATAGCCACACTACTCCCTTTTGTAAACTATGAGAAACTCACAGTTTACAAAAGGGGCTATGGCTCCCACACTCACCTTGCCCTCTGTGCAGTGCTGCAATCTGAGGTCAGTTTGAGAAATGATATTCCCCTTGTCTTTTAATAAATGAACTTGAGTTGAGAGGAAATGGTGGCATGGTCCACCTGAGAGAGCTATTACTTAGAGCAAAGTTTATCCATATATTTTTAGGTCCAAGTAGTTAATTAGGTAATTATTTAAAAAAAAACCCACTATGCCAAAACAAAAAATGCCCCCATGCCCTAAACTACTTGGCTGAAACCCCTGGGTAGTTTTTCATACCCAGCCCCCGGCTGTTTGCATTCATCTGAGTTTGATGTCTTCAAACTGAGAACCACAAACCAGAGAATCGATATCATCTACTGAGCACAGCGCAGTATAAACACAATCAATTAATTCCTTTATATGGAAAAGGAGCTGGAACTCAGCTCATCTCCTCTCTCAGGCAAATTATAGCGATAAGAGAGTTTCCCTGAACTGAAACCAGAAGCACCAGCTTTCTGCACACTTAACCTATAATTGTCTATAACATGCATGGAGGTGAGATGCAATTTTATTCACAAGAGTTTCATTATCTTTAATCAGCTTTTACATAATTTCTTTTGTATCTAATTGTTTTGTTTTGAAATATGTAAAAATTCTTTCTTTCCATGCCTGTGTAGAAAGGTGAAGAATTCAATATTATGTTCACAAATTATTCCATTCACCAGAGCTTTAGCAGTGTGAATAGTACAGCAAAAATTTTATGAAACTGTAATATAGCTCACAGCAGTAAGAATAAAGATGATAGAAACCAGAGGAAAGATGCTTTCTTGAATAAGCTGTTAAAAACCAAAATTGCTTATCCCTTTCACTTGAGACCAACTTTTTAAATCTCGATCCTTTAATAGGATAAAATTTGTAGGAATTCAAGGGAATGAACACATCTCTGCAACCCTTATGAATTAAGTGTTGATGTGTCTTATGAAAGGCTATCCTCACCTTCCTGAGGGGTGAAGATGGTCAGAAATGCACAAATTGGACAAGAAGAGCAGCCTCTCAAAGTCTTTTGCCAACAGGAAGAAGCAGTTCATCACATACATCCAAATGCCTCACTGGAAAATGGACTCCAAGCTGGACACTTTGGTCCAAGGAAGAGATGGACCAGCTAGAGGGAGAATACAAGCACAGTAATAAAACTACCACAAACCCTTAGATTTTCAAATGCTAAAAGAATATTTGATTCTTTCATTTGGGTTAAAGAGTGCTAATATAGTCTTCAAATATTGCATATTTGGTCTTGTTGCAGGAGATGAGGAAATGATTTACTGCTGTTGTGGGCTCAAACTGCATTCAGTGTAGTAAATTAGGAAAACATTTTATGGATAAAGATGGTGAAATGCTGGAATATAGTGGGTAGGGAAGTATTGGGGTCTCTTATGTTTGAGGTATTTAATGTTAGATAACCATCCATCAGGAATGGTGCAGCTGTACCTGACCCTGCTTTTGGAGAGCAGGAGAGAGCTGATGATTCTGTGTGGGGCTGCCAAACCTTAATTTTCTGCAGTTCAGTGGTCAGTGGCTTTAACTGGATTTGGAATAAAAAAATACAGCCCTGCCTCCCTGCTGAGCATCTCACAGGAGGGACACGAGCTGGGAGCTGCACCCTGCAGAGGCTGCCTCTGCTGTTGGCACAGAGAATTCAGACTTGCCTCACCCCTGTTGGATCCGTTGCCTCTCTGCTCTCTCCTGTGCTGGTGGCTTGGTCCCACCTGGTTTCAGGATCTCTCCCAACCCTGTCTGCATTTTGCCTCGTTGTGTACAGGATCTCCCTCTTTTATAAGTGTTATTATTTGTTCAAGAGTCAATAGAATCTAAGGAAACCTATACTGAGCAAGTGAACACAGATTTTTTTTTTTTTTTTTTTTTTTTTCACAGCTCTTAGCTTGAAGATCTCCATGGTTATGGCTTCTTTTCACCACCTCACCTGCAAATGGCAAGTTGCTGCCCAGCACATAAAGGTGTTACTGCTGTTCAGAGGAAAAATTTCCCAACATATGATTGTTTAATGCCTGTGTCTTTTATTTTCAATTTTTTTTTTTCCTTTGAAAACAGCTGCCCCACTTTCCTGAAACATTCCAGAGGTTACATTTTCCAGAGGTACAAACCTGAGGAAAAAACCTTCCAGTTTATAAGATTAAAGGTTGCTGGGTCTACGAGCAATTGGAAGTGGATTTCATATATGGAACTTCAGTTAACCCTAATTGGCAGGTCCTGGCCTGTCTGGATGGGACATGGAACATCATGGTGGCACAGGCAGCACATGCCTCAGCTCTCCCTTGTTCCCAGCCAAAGCCCCAACAGTCAGAATGCCAAAAACTCAGGCACGGAGAGATTTTCCTTTCCTTGTGTCCTGAAAGGCACTGGAAGCTTTCCTGTTTTCTTGTACGTGGCTGTATCATGTACAACAGCTGTCACAGGCCAGACTGGATCCTGAGCACAGATACCAGTGAGGACAGCTTCATGCTTCAGTGTTCTTGTAGCAGTTACTACACTGCTTGTGTACCTTTAATGACACCTTGTTTAAAGGTGTTCTGAGCTCAAAACTCTCTCCCCACCCACTCCTGAGCATCTTTGTCCCCTCACTACATGACACACATTGAAGTGCTGGAGCATGTGCAGAGAAGGGTGACAGAGCTGGGGAAGGGTCTGGAGCACAGGAGCAGCTGTGGGAGCTGGGGACACTCACTGGAGGAAAGGAGGCTCAGGATAGACCTTAATGCTCTCTAAAATTTCCTGGCAGGAGGGTGCAGCCAGGTGGGAGCTTGTCTCTTTTCCAGGTAGCAAAGGACAGCACAAGGAGAGGCTGCCAGTGTGTCAGGCCAAAGCTCAGCTCACCTTGTTGTCTACCTGGACAAGAGATCCCTGAGCAGTTTTGTCCCAAGGAAACATTGTGTTCAGCAGCTTTGTGTCTTCCAAGAGAGCTCAGGATCCAAGAATCTTCCATAGAGGGGTGTAAATCCTTTTCTTCCCTACTGTTACACGTGTCTTGCTGGTCATCACCACCACAACTCCCTGGGAGCTGTGTCAGGGGTATCTACCATGGGATTGGGGTGTACCCAGGGATCCCAGCCCCCATAGCCTGCACTGTCCTTGTCCATAACGACATGCAGCTGCATGTACCAGCATCAGTGAAATCCTTGGAACTTTGACTTATTCCCCTCTTGAACCTTAAATGCATAGCACCTTGTGCAGAGAAGTTGAGTTGTCACAAGCCTCAAGTGGGTAATGTTTATTTTCCCTCTGTTGCCTATTCCCCTTCTGTAAGAAGGAAGATCAATGGACTATTTTAGCTCACATGACCTCTGGGAATACAGGATGCTGCCAGTTTTTTTTTTTTTTTTAAAGAAAGTGGGGGGGGGAGGGAGGGGGTAGGAAAGGAGAAAAAAACCCTAAAGGTTTAAATATAGCCTCTTCCATGACCCTTCTCCAAAACCAATATTTTCCTAATAAAATAATGTGTTGCTTGTATTTTATTTTCCCCATCAACAAGGACTGTGAGTTCATTTGTTTGTTTTACATTGGCTGCTCAGAACAGTGTAGCTCTATGAGGTTAAAGAGATCCTCCGAGAAAGATCCTATTGATTTTAATTACCTAGAAACAGCCCACAGGGACAAAAGGACTTTGGCTGTTTATTTAGCCATCGCTGTGCTGCAGTATTGTGTAAGGAGAGATCAAATCAGTTGCCCTCATTATTACAATAATAATAAGGCAGAAAAGGTGCCTCTGGGCCTCGGGATTTTTTTTTTTTTTTGAAAGACAATAACATCCACCACTCCTCCCACTAATAAAAGGCAGACTTGAGGAACAAGGAGCAATTACTATTTGTCAATATTAATTCAATTACGCTTCTGTTATTTATATTACAGGAAGGATTGTTTAATATTTAGAAATATCCCAACCAAACCAGGGGCCACATCTGTTCTTTTACAGATTGATTTTTATCACTGCTAAATGCATGTTGAATGGTTTTTACCTCCTTTGGGCTGAGGCTAAGGTTAATTAGTTATTCAGCACAAACCAGAGGTACAATGATTGTTTCTAAGAGTATCTGGGTTGAGAATACACATACTCGTGTGCTAAACTGGACACCCTCCAGGGATCAGCAAGCATTACTTGCCTGGGATCTCTTCCCACCCATTTTGGACTAATATCAAGCCAGGTTTGTGGTGGCCTTGAGAGAACAGAAATCAGTTTGTTCTGCTTATGCTATTTGCTAATTTTATTTTCTTGGAGCCTACACCTCTGAGTTGGTCTCTGCTGTGTGACTTGGCCTGTGTTCCCTCATGAGAATTTAGTATTTCCTCACAGGAATTCTCTTACTTAATTACTTTTTAATGAACTCTTGATACTTCTGACAGTAAGTGTCCCAACAGTCACAGTACAGTGCTTTCTGTGAACAGTATCTCAGGTCTCACCTGTGTTGTAAAGAAATACTCTGGCCCATATTCTTGTTGGTGTTGATCTTGTAAAACTGTACTTGAGTGACCCAAGAGTATCCATCCAGCAGGTGGTTTTATGCAGGGGCTGGTTGTAAAAAAGCCTGTTTAAACATGGACACGAGCAAAGATGCAGACAGCTGTTGAAGGCAGAGCTGATCTTTCCATGGCCTGGCAATGTGTGCGTACACATTGCTATTGCTAAGGGAAAAATAATGGAGCTGCAAGTCATTGCAATGCAGCTGTAATTTAGCTGTGATCTGTGGGAGCCCTGTGCCTGTAGAGGATTCTGCAGATGGGCTTTAAAGAGAGCCCAAGGATAAACCACATTGCACCATTTGCAGTCTTCTGTGTGAAAGGCAAGGCAGAATCTGACTCAAGGTTTGTGCACCAGCTCAGCAACTGACTTCACACTTAAAGGTTTTATTTTCTTTTAAATCAAGGCAGTAGGAAAGGATTTCCTGGCTCTTGTTCTCCTTCAGCTGAAGCTTTCTTAACTTCAGAGAATGTCACATGGTTTTAGCTATTTGAGTCATCCTCTGGGCCACTGTGTTTCACTGACTACCCTTGTGACTAATGGAGTTCCTAAGTGTTTCCAGCAGAGAGGTTTCAGCTGGTAAGGTTAATGCAGCACAGCACTGGACAGGTGTTTCAGGTCAGTCCCTTGTTTAAATAACAGGTTGTTCTGCTGATGGTGCTTCCTTAAATATCCAAAGATGGTGTAGATTTGTGTGGAAGGCTGCAGAGGGCATGTTTGGGAGCTGCAGCGTTGCCCCAGGATGTGGGAAAACACTGCAGCTATGGGACCTTTCCTTGCTTGGACTGCTTTTCCAAAACAGGTTAAAACAGTTTACTCAAATATTTTCTCTTTTTGCCAATGTATTAGGTTACTGTTTAAGGAATTCTCCAAAATTAAATACTTCAACTCAACCAGATGAGCTGAATTTAACTGTTTAGTCTGAATTCAGCAGTTTAGACTGTTAGTTGCCAGTGTTGATCATGAGAGTGGGAAGAAGCACAGATGGATTTAGAAAGATGATGAGCAGCTAATAACAAAACACGTAATTTTAGGTCTTTAATTGCATCCCAGGCTTGAAGACTGTGCATTTTGTACTTTCAGTTTTTCCAGCAAAAAAGTGGACTAGGAATATACTTCCTGAGATTTTCTGTGATCTGACTGTGGTTTATGCTATTTCTGTTCTGCTCTATTTTGTGACATATTCTATTTTTGTGATCAAACCACACCTCAGAAGCTGTCAATATAGTCTGTGTCTAAGAAGAAAAGTAGAATAATTAAACTTATTTTCCATGTGACAACATGGAGGAAGACACTATTTTGGTCTGCAGATACTGTGAATAAGGTGTCCCCTAATGAGAAATCAGAATTAGGTGATGGATGAGTACCTACAGTTAGTGGTTTGGGAGAAATTGATTTTTAATGAAAGATTAAGTCTTAAATGTATGGAGTAGAGATAAGCAAGTACAAATTACAGGGTGTGTAAAGAGTCTGTAAAACTGCATGTAAATATCATGTGTTTATTCTATGAAAATTGTGAATGTGATCTGGGGTGCCAGCTGTTTGTACAGGTATATCTGAGAATGCTTTGCTAGACAAACCTTGTCAGGCAGCTGAGAAATGCTGAGTTGCTCTAGCAGCAAACAGCACACAATAAGCTGAAGGACCAGGTGTATGCTCAGGTTTTTTATGGGATCATATTTGTGAACTTTCCAGATGTTGTCTTCCTTTCCTGGCCTGTGGTCCAGACTACACTGAGATTAACAAAGCATTAACTGGAAATTGGACCATGGCTTTAGGAAAAATTCTTCCTTTCAGCCGTGCTTAGCTCCTCACTGTAAACTGTATTCCATCATAAGACTAAGTTTTAAACCTATTTTAAGACCTTTCTTGGTAATAAACATTAAATAATTGCTTTAGTGACTCTAACTCAGCCTTTAATGTGGACGTCAGCCTTGGTCGTGTTTCTCCAGTGTTGCCTCACCACTCCCAAAGACCTGTTTTTCTTTTGTCCTCTTTTCAGTCTTTCTCTTAACTCCCTTTTTCCTATTTTACATTTGTCTCTCTGTCTATTCCATCTGCATACAAAATGCTGGTCTCTTTTATTTCATATATTCTGGATTTGCCCATCACTTCTTGTTTACCTCTGGTTTTGTCTTCAGTTCCTATGAAGGAGCACCTACAGCTGCTGCTCCTTCATCTTCTGGTCTTCCAAAACCCCTGCCCTTGTACAAGATTTATATTTCTAAATATTATGAGAACTCTGTGCAACTTATTTCTGCTTTGAGATAAAAGGGCTGTTGAAGGCCCAGAGATGATGCTTCTATGCATGATCCCTCCAGTGCTCCTTCATGTGTGAGCAGCTTCTCTCTGTATTCTGCATGGTGCTCTGTGCTAAAACCATGCCCAGAGATCGTAAGTTCTTTGGGGAAAAGGCTCTCTCCTGGTTGTGGAGGCATCTGAGAAGTTTTTTGAGAAATTTCTGGGAAACTGAGTGAAACTGTCTCAGATTTCTCCAGTGTTTGCAACTCTCTTTTGCTGGCTGAGCCTTACCTGGGCATATGAATATTTATATATCTTAGTTAGACATAACATGAGTAGTATTGATTTGGTCTTGCAAGGGAATTTGCTTGTTTCTCTGGGTCCAATCCCCAATGAATTTATAGTGAACAGGCCATTATGCTTGGGTGCCTGTATGACAGCAGGGCAGAATGGAAAATCTTGCTGTAAAAGCTATTGAATCAGGAGGGGACAATAAAAGGATTCTCTCGTTCACCCCCTTGGTCATGGCTTTTGGTTATGGTTACAGCTTAACATAACTACCCATCAAATAACCGTGTATTTTTATGATCGTGTGTAGGGTGGTTGGTGCAAAAGATTTAAAGCACAAAAGATTTAAAGCTGGTCTCTTTTTGCTTTTTTTTTTTGAAGGCTACATTAATTGTTCTGATACCCGAGCATCTGCCTGATACGCATTGTTTCCTCTGCAGACTGAGGAAGACAAAAGCTAAATACAAATTTATTGAACGGGCAAGCTATAAACCCTGAAGTTTGCACAATATTTTAATGGAAATCATACTTTGTCAAAAGCACACGTATCAAATTTCTTTGTGGAGATTATGATTCATCAGTACCAGAATTAATTAAAATTTTCCTACCAAGCTTACTCACTGCTCCTCTGTTTCTATATATAAATTTTTAGCTTTATAAACTAATGGCTCATTTCAGGGAGGAACGTGTCTTTTATTAATTCAAATGCATAACACGAAAATGTTGCACTTTAAAGGAATTCACTTTTAAAGTAAAGGAATTCACTTAAAGTAAAGGAGTTCACTTTTCCCTTAAAAAAACCCATTTAATTTTTGGTGGCAAGAGGGACTTTAAATAATTCTTCAGCTTTCATTTTATGTATTTTTACAGTGTTAACCTGCAAAAGCTGATTCATTATCCGCTGTCCTAACTTTACCTGCTCTCAATAACTCACAAGTTCAGGTCACCCTGCAGTGCCTCCTCTCGCCTTCGCTCAGATACCATGTCTAACTGAATGGAATTGACCTGTTTAAGGCCTCTTCACTCCAACTGAATTATTTGATCATAGCCACAGACATCTGTTTGGGGCAGTAATTGGTTGTTTATAAGAGCACAGGAGAGCCACCAGCAGCAACAGCAGCGGCAAGACAATAAAGGCAGGGGACAAGCATGGAGGGCATGTAGACAGGTCCTGACAGACCACTGTCTGCTTGAGATAAGCAATGCAGATTAGTTATATGCACTCTATCTCACCACTGGGGCCTAATAATCCCCTTTAGCACTCATTCACAGTTATGTAGCAGACAGAAAAACTAATACAGGGAGGAATCTGGTCCCACTGCCTCGCCACAGATCTCGGACACGGCTTCTGGAATCCGCAGGGTTTTACCGTACAATTAGTTTTAAATGCCAATTTCATGGAGGCTCATGAGATGGAAAATAGAAGAATAGTAGGTAAAGATACCCATTGCAAACTAGATTATTTGAGAGGGAAAGATGGCTCTTCAAGATGTGGCTGCCACTGCTGCTTCCTGGCTTGACAGCTACAGTGTGGACACTGAGGCAAAGGGTGACAAAAACATAACTTGAAGGGCTGAAATGTTGGGAAAAAAAATGACATGGCATTTCTGTGCTGTTTGTGTACAGAGAGGAGACAATGTGGGTTTTAATTGATTTGCAAAACCTTGTTGCAATTCTTATGGAACACAGGAAAGTTGCACTTGACTTGCATGGCAGCAGGCGTGTAGAGCAGTGTGAGATGCACTGGGTTTGTCCTGGTACAGCTGCAATTGTGTTCACTGTCAAACTCAAACTCATGGCATGCCTCATGGGTGCTGCCCATCAGCATTTAAAGGAGTTACAGAGCCTGGGATTTGATTAAGAGAACTCGATGTTCACATTCAAATGTTAAGTGATTTTTAACTACACGCACAAACAAAAATGAATTTATGTTAATATGAAACATTAATTTTAATTTCAAATTAAAATTCTGCTTTTGGCAAGACGTAGATACCTGTTACAGTTCTGAGGCAGTGCAGGGAAGGAGAGAGTGCAGAGATGAATATTAAGATTGACAGATCCTGGGATGTTTGCTTGAATTCCAGAAACACATATTAGTGGGACATGGTGCAGGTGATGGAATGAAAAGATTGTCATTATTGTGGTAGTTGTTATGCTGTGCCACTCATTTCATGGGTAGCAGTCACTCTCAGTGTGATGTAAATATGTGCTTATATGCAAATGGGAAGAAATACTCTTCTCCAGAAGTGTCTTGGTTTTAGTGGTGCAATGAAAGTGTCTCTGGCTCCTGAGTTTTTCAAGTCCTGCATCTTGAAATCTGGTAATTTTTCGTGCAAATAGTAATGAAAGTTTATTGTAGGCACCAGTGGGAAAGGTAATCTCATCTCAAACTACTTTCTTAAAAAAATCCTACTACTTAAGGTGATAACTTAAAAAATAGAAATTCTTGACCTAAAAGCTTGGTCAAGCTCTCTACAAGTACTTAAAAGACCATTGTAGCCAGGTGGGGGAAGTTCTCTTCTCTCAAAAAATCAGGTGATAGAATGAGAGGAAATGGTCTCAAGATGTGCTATGGGAGGTTTACATTGGATATTAAGAAAAATTTCTTCACCTAAACGGTGATCAACCACTGGAAAATGCTGCCCAGAGAAGTGGTGAAGTCACCATCCCTGGAGGAATTTAAGAGGTGTGGATATGGCTCTTGGGGACATGGTTTAGTGGTGGCCTTGGCAGTTCTGGGTTAAAGGTTGGACTCAATGGTCCTAGAGGTGTTTTCCAACATAAATGATTCTATGAGTCTATGACCTTCCCTGTTTAACAAATACCATATTTAATTTCCTTCTGTTTGATCAATCTACAATCACAAAAGGATTTTTCAGACCTCTTTGGTATTTTCTATTGGATATCCCAATATCCCTTTTGTGTTCTGTCCAGCTCCCTCTCTACATGCATCTCCAAAAAGTCTCATGTTTCTGGCATGAATTTCACGTTCACATGGAACCTGATTTGGGACATAAAATTTGCATGGGAAACAAACCTTCATGCACCTTTAATGAGTTTTTCCTCAGTTAATTACAGAAGGTTCAAAATTCACCAGTAAGGGACAGAATCCTCAGTAAATTCACACAGCTCTGTTGAAATCAGCAGGGCTTTGCTACTTTACAGTTCTGCTCTGTGGTTTTTATCTGGGATTTTTTTTTTTTCATTTTGCATTTCCAGCTAGAGAGTTATTGTACAAGCAGGCTGTAAAGCACGGCAATGGTTTTGACTCCATTTACATGTCCTGTATTTGTTATCTAATTGCCAATAGACCAAACTGCAAAGGGACAATATTTTTCAACCAAACGACCTGTAAGTAGCAGGAAATCTTATGCTCTCACCTCTTTGGCCAAGACAAGAGCATCCACATTTTGCATAATGAGAGAAATCAACTGTTCTTTATCAGTGCTTTTGGTGCAATTGCAAATCTTTAAAGCCTAGCTGCTCCTTGGATTTAACAACTGCATCCCAACCCTCCATGCATCAGGAACATGCAGGTCACTTTTATACAACTACAGTGAATACCATTATTTGTAACCTGAACGAGCTTAAAATTCAGCCTCAGATGCTCATGCAGGATCCCTGGCTGCTCAAAGGGAGCTGTGTGCTTCCATACACACAATGGAACACGTACACACAATCCTGTGGGACTGTGGGTGTTTATTTGACTTTAAGTTATGCGTTTATATTTAAAAAATTGCAGCTAAATAAGGTGAAGACCATTTACAGTATCTCTGGTCACTCCAGATTCCTGGCTGGTTACAGCCTCTGCAGCTGTATGAGCAGCAGCACTGAAGCCCTCACTCATGTGCTTTGTTAGGGGGTGCACAGAGGTACTGCTCAGGCTGCAGCCCCAGTTGTTTCTTCAGCACTGTAATTTCTTACTTGAATACATGAGCAGTCCTGATTCTTTGTTATTTCTGTGTGTCTTCCCCAGGATGTTCAGTCCCGCCCAGTTAAGGGGTTGCTGGAGTGACTGGCAGGATGGGTATGGTTTCCCCTTGGGAATCCACCTGGAGATTCAAATTGCATTTTCTGAGTCTCAGACCCCATGTCAGACCCCAGCCAGAGCTCCCTTTGCTGATAATGAATCTCTGAAGCACAATATTTAATGTGCTGGGACTTCTAATGAAATAATAAAATACAATTACAGCTGTTAGCAATTATTCTTCTTCTTATTCCAATGAATAGTTGTATCAGCCAGGTTTCCATTTCTGCAGCATTCTTGCCTATCTGATTTGGGGGATTGTCTTGCTGTATCTCTGCATCTAAGGCAAAGATTTGTGTCCTCTGGCTTATCCTCTACTTCAGAGGGACAGTTCAGCTTAATGTTCAATATAGTTTGTCTAATTATTCAAGACTCTAATAGCACAGATTAGTCAGATCAGCAGGAAAGTTTCAAACCAAAAATATAATAATTGATATCACATTGGCCAGTCGAATCAGCATAGGCTGAAAGCATCTGCTTTATTCCTTGTTTCTTATTGTGAGTCAAGTCTCCAAATTGAACCAAACTCTTTCTAGGAGCTGTATTATCACCATTTGGTCCTAGCAGCCCTTGTAAACTCTCACAAGATCTCTGGAGATAGAAAGAAATATGTATTCCTTTCAGTTAAATTTAGTTTGGTTTTCAAGTGAAAAAGAGTCCCAAGAAATACAGAAGAGCCTAAGCTGTCCTTGGATGTAACATGTCTGGCTATGTTATAATTAAAAGATAAATAGTAATATTTTTTTTCTTTTATTTCCTCTGTTTTCCTTTATTTTTAATATTTTTTTTCACTTTTTTTCCTTATCACCACAGTAACATCTAGTAATGTCTTATATAACATGACCAACTCCATCACCAAAGGGTTAATTTGCTCTCATGTCCATAACTAAGCTTGAAGTCATGTGCAATGCAGCCTCTCATTTTGATTTCACTTCCTAAAAAATCAGATAGTGTCTATTTTCAAGTAGGGCCATGGAAGCACTATTGGCTTCTGGAGCAGGTGGTGGTGAATTTTGTACAAGTTAGTAGCTCCTGGACTTTGCTCCAGGATTTTGTTCTGCTGCCCCTCACTAACTCTGGAGAGGGGTTTGTCTCCTCTGTCCCTTTCTTTGACAAAACATGCTTTCATGACCCAGAAGAGAGGAGTTTCTAGCCATTGCTTTCATACCAAAATTTTTGGTGGCTTCCTAGTAACCCAAGATTTAAATCTTGGGGCACCTAGAATATAAGGACTCACACTTTCAATTCTACTTGGTTTTGTTTTTTACCACCTCTTTTTCTCTGATTATCTATGCCACTGTGAACCTTAAGGCTGAGGCATATTTTATAACATTTTAATTGTATCTACCCTACTTGCTGTAGTAGAGCCAATTGATGAACTCCATCACATCATTCATGTCATGAATGTCTTAACTTGATTATTGGCTTTTAAATGCTTTTATACATAAGCTTACTCTCATTTGGTTTGTTTGCCTACATATGCTTGAATAAATACCAAAAAATGGTAAAGAGAGTTTGAATCCAGAATTTGGAGGCTCAGAATGCAAATTGGCACAGAATGCCAGTTGAAAGCAAAAGATTTCCAAGGCAAAAGCTCTGGTGAGGTGTCTTTAACTCTTGTTGGTTCAACTGATCTTGAGTTTCTCCTAGAAAAGCTTATTTCACATAGTTTAGACTGTAATGATTTCACAGTGGTTTTCCCTGGAAGTGTTCAAAAGGCATTTGGATGTGGCTCTTGGGGACATGGTTTAGTGGTGCCAGGTTAGCAGTTGGACTCAGTGATCTTAGAGGTCTTTATTTATCCTAATATTTATTTATCTTTATTTAGACTAATAAGGATTCTATGATCTCAAAATGCTTCCTAGATTTTTCCTTTTCATAACCCTCATAGATCTGGCAAGTAGGATTATGATTGTATTGTCATAGGTGGGAGGGCCTGGTGCTGAGACAGTGAAATGATTTGGCTGTGGCAAGTCAGGAACGAGCTGGCATGAGGGACTTGGTCCCTGGGGTTTTGCTTCACAGCTCCTTCACCATGGACATCAGCTCCCAGCCCTTAGCAAAGACCAACCACGGTTCCAATTTCTCTGGGATAACCTCTTGCCAGTGATTGCTCTTCTGCATAAGAGATAATTATGGTAAAAAAAATAAAAATTCTTTGCTTTAACTGCTTTGCTAAATTTTGCAAAGAACTCAAATAGCAGACTGATTGTATTTTATCGTGTATTTCATTGCTAGGTGAGTAACACAAATCAGTGCTTTATCTCCTTTCAATTTCTAATGCTTTGTCCTCACTATACTGCATTAAAACAGGGAAAGAAAACAAGTAATTTAAGTGAAAATCCTTGTTATTGCAGAACAAGAATCAAGTCTTAGAGTACAGCTTTTGGGGGTCAAGAAATGAAATGTGTTCTCAGTTTTGTTAATAAATAATTCGTGTTGTTACAGAGATATTTGAGGTCTTGGACTGAAAAAAAAATTTAGACTGAATACAAATTTGATGAAATTGTGGGACTTTGAGGTCATCTGGAAAATCCCAGGAATTCAATTAATTTTGACTGGAAGTCCTGCAGAGTTCCCACATTCTTCTGTCCAGCAGGGAAATAATAGTTTCAAACCACTGGGACAATGGTGGCTTTATTTCAGAGATCTCTGAATATTTTACTAGGAGGAGGTTTTTCTGAAAGCACAAGAACAGGAATTTCAGAACCTTTGCAACAAAGTAAGCAAAGAGGTATATTAGCAGCTGAGACTTGGACTGAATTTTAGACCCAGGTCCATTTTGAGCATCACTCTTGAGGTCAGCAGGACTCAAGCCAGTGCAAACTACCCCACGTGGTAAAAGATTTGCTCACTGTGTGTTGACTGGAAAGCTCATTTCAGACAGACCTGGATTGAGAACTACATGTGGGTGTTATCTCTGAAGATTAACTCACCCACTCAGCACAGGCAGATTGCATTTAAACTCAAGAGAAAGTGACTGGCTTGGGAACTGGGAAAAATATTAATTTGTTTTACCACCAAAGGTGCCTTTATCTTCAGATACTCAAATGTGAAAGTATATTTGTCTCCCACCAATGAAATATAATATTGATATCACCTCCAAGAAATATAGTGTAATGTATTTCTTTTCCTTCTGTTTTGTGCTTTCTGTAAACACACAAACACCCGTGACACCCCACTGTGGTGGCAGCCAATAGACTGAGCACTTACCCTCGCTGCTGTTGTGTAACCATGGGCAATTTATCTCAGTCTCACCTCTCTTAAAACACTTTTATCAAAATTGGCGGTCAAACAGCACTGAACCATGGTGGCCTCAATCTTAAATGCTGTGGTGCAGATTTTAATTTGGGAAAGATTAATGCACTCTCAAGTGTTAATGCCACAGCTTTCTGTTATCTACATTGATGGGTGTCAGCTAATTTCTGCAGAAGGATTGTAAAGCAAACTGTGCATGTTGATGTTTCGGAAACCTAAGCTCCAGAATGGTGAGATAATAGAGAGGGGAATAGAACTATTTTCTCAAATTTCTTTTAAATTAGAAAATGTTTCCCCATCTTTGTAAAGCTGAGCTACAGAGTCAATTCCACTCAAGCTGATTCTTGAAGATATAGGGAATATTTCATTTAAAGGAGCAGTAAAAGTGTCAAAAGATACTTTATCAAGGTCGCTTTTAGATTGAAGATAACAACCCATCTTATAACAAATATAGACCCCCCACAGTAAGCTTTGTAATTTCCAGTGCTGTGGTAGCTCTTAGTCCCTGTCTCCACCATCTCTCATGAATTTTTTCCATGTCTGGTCACATATAATCTTAATCAACAAAAGCCCTTTTGTTCATTAATAAAATGACAATAGCTCCTACGTTTTGACTGGTTTATTTTTCAGCTTTGTGCAGTTTAACAAATACAGCTGGAGTTTGTTCTGATTTTTAATAGACTTTCCTAACTGTGAAGAAGATGTCTGGAAAGAAGATAACTGTGAAGAAGATGATGCACAATAACTAGGAAATTTTATTTGTGCAGACTAATTTACACAGGAAGGGGTGGGGGAATGCAGTTAAGCTCATAAAACTTGCTCCAGCAATGATCCAGGTCAAGGGGTTAATGGCGAATTGCATGAATAACAGTCACTCACCCAAGTCACATTAAACAGTCTTGATAATATCATCCAAAATAGCCAATTATTTTGAGTGTTATGAGAAGGTCCTCTTGTTATTTAACAATGGTTTATATGGGAAAATAGTAATAAAGGGTATATGGTAAAAAATAATTTCAAAGGGATTAGTTGCAATTCAGTTCACAGTAAACTGTTTTTGTGCCAGAGGGATGAAGGAGCAGTGCCTTAGAAGAGAGTGAATTGCATATGATTTAGCAGTGATTTTATGTGTTCAGTGTTGCCAAGACAGTGCCATCAGCTCCAGTTTAAAAGCAGGAGCAGAGAAGGAAATGGCACAACCAGTGCAGTAGAGCCCTGTTCACTGCAAAGCATCTTCCCCATGACCATGGGCTTTCTCTTTTAGTTATAGGGAGGGATACAAGGGTGGGAGGGTTCTGCAGCTGCTGGGGGGGTAAGGGGAGATAGTGAAGATGTGCACTGGCTAGGCAGGGTAAAAAAGGTTAAAGGAATGTTGTTTTGTTATATATTAGTGCATTTACCAGGAATGGAGTGCAAAAGGGATACTCAGTTTAACTCTGGATTTTGAGTTAGGATTTTTCTGACTTTAAATCTGTTTAATTTATATAATAATATTTGTCTGTATTAATTTTTATAGATATTCTTCTTGATTCTGATTATTTTCAGTTTAACTTCACAGTAACAAATTATTATTATTTGAAAAAAAAATCTCTGCTTTAGTTGTGGTCCATGTAACTCTTGGTAATGCAACTTTCGTTGGTATTTATTAAAATCACGTGACTATACTTGTTGCATGTTATTAATAGTAATGAAAAATCTATATTGAATGTTGACACGACCTCACTTTGCTTTTCTTTGTCATGTTCTGATGGAGAAAAGGTTCACTGACAACTTTTCACTAAACATTCTCTGTGCTTTAACTTGACAAATGGGGATTTTTATTCAGCTATTGACTCGCAAAAGACCAAAAGGGCCAACCTGTCAAGTGGTTTGCTTTTACATAGGGTGTTCATTATCAGAGAAGTCAGGTATCTATGTCTACTGCTGATTCTCTCCATACAGGAAGGAAGTTTTACAACTTAGTGACAATTTTGTAGTTTAGTGACAATTTTGTAGTTTAGTTTTTGCTCTGACTGGTGTAGATCTTCTGGATGCAGTGTGACTGCTCCATCTTGGTTTCCAGGTGCTAATCTTGAGATTATACCAGATTTATTTCTCCTAGTCTCTCTTCTACCTCCTTAGAGCTTTGACCCTGAAGTTCACACAATGTAAAAGCAGAATTCAACATCTTGAACCTGATATGATGGACAAGTAGAGATATAATGAGAACATCTTGGAGCGTGTTGACATCAAGTGTTTTTTTGTGGCTTTACAGACAGGATATCCCAGCCATTATAAAAGGGTTAAATTCACCTGCATACACCTATGTGTCACTCTTCAGTTTTTGGTTTTATTTTGAGATATTTAAGAATCTTCAAGGAAGAGGAGTCAAATGCCTCTTTTGGGGGGCCAAGGGTAAATCTGTACAATACTGAGGGGTTTAAGAGGAATTGCATTGGACTGCTACTGCTGTGATCTGGACAAGGCTACAAGTCAATTTGAGAAATATCACCACTGATGATTAACTCACTACAGCATGTTTTGATAGTCCTGCATTTGCCAGGAACTATGGCTACAGTATGAAAATAAGCAATGCCCTTTTCTGGAGAAAAATTCATGACATGATTTGAAGTGCTATGGATTCTGGGCACTTGGGGCATGACTGTAATGGGTACTGAGTGACAACACAGGTTTTCATAGTTTTGCCTCTGTGTTGAAACAGTTTATTCTGTCACTGTGTTACCGTGGCTTCAAATATGCAACTTGCAGCTTGTCATAAAATTCTGATTGAATTTAAACCATGTGTGTGTGGTTAGGGAGACATCTGTTAATTGTTCATGAAATTAATTGAATGATGACTATCTAGTTGAGTTTTCATGGGATTTATTCCTAGGGCCTGTAATTGCTAGTTTTGTAAAAGGTACCTTACAAACAGGTTATTTTTAAAAAGAAAAAGCCCCTTACAAATATCTCCTGTCAGGCTGTATTCTGGTGTTGAATATGCAATTTTAAAAATGGGATTGTAGGAACTCCTCACATTAAAGTAAAATGCTTGTTTTTCATACAGAAATTACAGAGTGTAACATAATTGGGCTCACTGAAATGAATTCAGCATCTCTCAGAGAACAAAATCATTGAGCCTACTGACTAAATTTAACAGCCTAATAGAAATATGCAGGTGAAGGTACAATTAATTCTAATTACTAGACTATACATTGTTAGTTGCACAGCCATGAGTAAAATTAAAATGGCAATCACAATTAGAAAATTGCAACCTCATTGTGCAACAAATTAGTCACAAATTAAAAGTCCAGGAACTATTATACATCCACTTTATTGCTTTATGACCATTATTGCCTGATATGGATTTTATTTCTTTAATGTCGTGTCCACTTCTTTACACCTTATCTTTGTTTAGAATCTCTGGCTCCTTCCCAGACTGTGAATCTAAGAAAAGAAATAATATAAGCTGGAGAGCTGTGACTTCCCTGCTCACTCTGGACCCTGTTCACTCCTAAATGGCCCTGTCCTGCTCATGGGTGGCTTTCAGAACAAGGTTTGTCACCAGATTATTTCAGTGAGGTTTCTAGAGCACAGAAAATAGTATTCAGGGGGTAATAGCTGAGGTCTGTGTGTGATGTAACCCTTTTAGAAAAGGTCAGGCCAGTTAAAGACGGGAATCTGGAGGGAATCTACATTGGTGAAAGTTAGACTCTCCCAGCCCTCCCCTCTGGCTGTGCACACTGATGGCCTGCGCAAAGAATTTTAGCTACAGGAGTATTTCTGCTAGAAGCCTGGTTTTCAGCTGTTCTTGACATGGATTTATGAAATGAAGTTTAATAATTATCCCAATCTTGCAAGCTTTGTGGTGGCTGAAGCTGCTTTTGCCCTGAAACACTTGAGAAGCCATCGTGGAGTGGCTGAGCTGGAGCAGTGGCAGCAAACACCTGAAATGCAGCAACTGAAAGTGCTACAGGTGTTCTGCAAAATCACATCTCCCTGCTGTCCCACACCTGGAAATGAGGGACTGTGCCTACCTGGCACCAGAAGCTCATCTTCACCTGCAGATGAGTACAGTGAGACCAACATCACTCACCATGACCACAACACTATCTTGAGTCCTTTGCAGGGTGAGCCCCATTTTGAGGAAATTCAAGGCTTTTCCAGATACCTAGATGCCTCTTGTGCAAAACTGAGGATTCATGAAGAAGGTTAAAGTAATTTGAGTTCCCAAATGTCCTTTTGTGTCCAAGATGCACCAGAGGAGCAAGAAAGAGAAATTCTCTGCCCAGCATCTGAAGTGCGCACTCTGCGGTTAGCCCAGTTACTCCAGCTGTAGGATCAGAAAAGCTTGTGTTAAAAGGAACCCAAATCATCTAGTTCTAACCCCCCTTCCACTGGACCAGGTTGCTGAAAGCCCCATCCAGCCTGGCCTTGAACACTGTCAGGGCTGGGACATCCACTACTTCTCTGGGCAGCCCCTGCCAGTGCCTCAGCACCCTCACAGCAAAGAATTTCTTCCCAGTATTTAATCTAAACCTGTCCTCTGCCAGCTTACAGCCATCCCCCTTGTACTTGTCATTCCCCCTTGTCATTCCATGCTCTTGTAAATATTCTCTCTCCATCTTTCTTGTAGGCTCCCTTCAGGTACTGGAAGACTGAAATTAGGTGATCCCAAAGCCTTGTCTTCTCCAGTGTCCTGAGGGAGGCCAAGGCACAGGACTGAAAACATTGGCTGGGAAGAACAAGACTCAGCAAGATACTGAATCCGAGTTCATGTAGAGAGGAGCAAAGACCAAACAACCAACCCCCAATGCAATCCCTGTCTCCACATGATCTCGGCTCTCTGGGGGCTCTTCTAAAACCACCAGAGCATTGGTCAGCTTTTGTGAGCCCCAGCAGGGGCTTTTGCAGTGCTTGGAGAGCTGAAACTCCATTTCAAACATGCAATTGAACTGCTATCAGAGGGTAATGATGTTTAGTCACTACCACTTGGGACTGGATTTTAATTGATGACCCAGAGGTGAAAGTGTTTCTATTCCATTACCTGCTATTGCCAGTATTTTTTTCTTCTGTAATCCTGTTTTCTGTAATATGAATACTTTGGGAAGGGGAAATTAAAGTGGAACTGAAGATATGAAAGTGAAAAAAGATCTGTTTACTCCCTCTTTATCTCTCTATATTTAAGACCCAATAGGACCTCCTTAGTATAATTCCAAATTCTGTTGTCTATTGTTAAAATGGAATCAACATATAATTTATTGAAACAACTTTATTTTTTTAAAATGCAGATTGTTGATTGTAATTTTCAAGACTTTTACTCCCATGTTTGCACTGTTCTCAACAGGAAGGATTCCTTCTTATCTGAAGTAAAACTCATATGTGATTGCTAAATTGAACGCTGAAATCTCCCTCCGTTCTGGGAGAGATGAGAACCTGCAATTTACTGTATGTTTATGCAGCTCCTGGTGCCCAATTGCACAGAGACTTGTAGGGTTTACCTCAGGATGGAAACTGAGGGAAAAATAGTAACATGATCAATTCGTAAGATTTTCTCTCAGAAGTCACAGAAGTTTCTTATTAGCAGTAATTTTCATATCTCAGACCTCTCTGTGTTTTAGAATTTCTTGATAGGCTAATAAGGATGATCTTTGTCTTGAAAATGTGGAGACACAAATGAAATGCCAGCTTGGAATCTGTCTGGATGTATTTTGTACAGCTGATCTTTTGAATGACTTCTGAGGCAGGGAGTATTAAGATTAGGGAAACATCTATAAGTGCCACTGGCTGATATCTATTTACTGTAGGTTCTTTTTTGGAAACACGTTGTTCCTTCAGCATTACCATTAGCAGTACTAATACAAATATCTCTTTTATGTCTTTAAATTAAAAAAAAAAAAAGGAAAAATTTATCATATCAGCTTCTCTGCTTGAAAAACAGGATTAACGATAAGTGAGAATGACCTGTTCAGGACCATGCATTAACCTTGCAAGACAGACAGGAATATTATCTGCATTCTTGTTTATTGAGCCATGGTGGGCTGTTGAAGCTCTTCTGTGTCCAAGCATTATGCATCTCTTCCTTGTGTGAAGCCAAAAGCACTTGGCATGTAGTGGTTTTCTTGGCTGTGGCCTTTCCATGCTGTTATTTTAGAGGGTTACAATTTTAGTATTGTAGGAAATGTGGTGAACTTGCATAGAAGAAAATGTTGATTCAGGGAATTACTTGTTTTATTTTTCTTCCTGCTCTTTCTGGTAAGAAATTGGCCTTGCCCATGAGTCAGGAGGTTTTTGGTGTTCAAATGCATGGAAGAACAGTAATACAAATATCTTGTGATTTGGGTCAATAACTTTGCATTAATATTTGCCATTGGTAATAAGTGGGTAGAGCCTCATGGGAAAGCTGCAAAAATGGAAATGTCTCCTTGTAGACATGTGTTTGTGAAACCAGGGTCTGCAGCTGACAGAGCAATTGGAGAGGTGTCTTTAAGCTTTACTGTTGGAGTCCTGAAACTCTATGTGACTTTAAAATTCCTTGGCACGGTGGGGAGGAGGGGGAACTTGGATCCCAAACTTCCTGTGAATCTCAGGAATATTGCACAGTTCTTATTCAGCCATTTTATTTATGCTGTAAAAAATGTAAATGTGATTCTTGAGCTATAGCTGAGAAGGCAGCCCTTCATTTAATGCCAGGTACTGCAAATTGCTATATTGCCTACAAAGAAATAATTACAAATCTACATAGAAAATTCTTTTCTTACAGCGTAACGGGACTCAACAGAAAACATGGGTTTGAGCATGTAGCTTGGAAATTAAGCAGTGTAACAGCATTAAAAAAATATCCCTTGGAAACCTTCATCTCTGATTTTATTTTATATTGTTATAGTGCTCACGCTTCAGTGATTTCCTTTCATCTAGTCGCTGGGCTGAGGAAATAACACAGAAAAGGAAACCTCTTGAGTTTCTGATGAACATGGTAAATGGCCATTTCAGGGACCATGCGCTATGGGCCTCAGACTGAGGGTTTAATTTAATTGGTTGAAATTAAAAAACATTCAAGCCTCATGAAATTATGACCTTTATGCCTGGTGTGTCAGCTACTTCTGACACTAACCTTGTTGTTTAGAGACGAAATCCCTCCCCTATTTAAATGGAAGCTCCTGTGGGACCCACATAAGCCTTGCAAGCATTAGAGGCAAGTGGCTCTGATCACTAGATCCCTACTCCAACCATGGTAAACATCAGCAGCATTTCTTTTAGAAGTTTGTGTGTCTGTTTATCTTTGCTATTCAAAAAATCATGTCTGTTTCTTATCAGTATGCTCATATTTCTTTTAAAATACATGTTTTAAAATTTTGCTTTGTGTTTTCACTGAGGGAAATGAAATACATGGGATGGGACAGAGATCTAGATTTGTGTGTTTCCTGTCAAGAAATTGGGAGTTGAGATGTTCAATTTAAATATTTTTGGGTGATAATCTGTTTTACATCAGTTGAACTTTCTACATGATCATTTGTTGGGTGTGTCTTCTGATAGTTTTCCTTTCTTCTTGGTTTAGATTATAAAACACATAAACATAGTAATAATATTTTCCCACTGGATTTCTGTGCAGTGCTGAGGACAGGGGCAATGCAACATTCTTTGAGACTGGAGCCATTATCATAGTGCCAAATAAAAATAATTTTTCATACAATATACCATGAGGTACAGATGGGACGGCTTCAGTGTTTCAGGATGGAGTTTCCAAAAAGGACCTGCAAGGTGACAGGTTCTCAGTTTCCACAGACTTCCAAATGAACTTCATGACAGCCACCTTTAGATTCCTTTGGGGAATCTCACTACTGTAAATGTGCCCATCACACTTTTTTATGATACAGTAGTTAGTGCAGATAAAATCCCTGTAAGCTTGTAGAGATTACCTGGCCCCTTAGGAGATCTGCTTACAGAAACGCCACAGCCCTGACTGTTTGCATCACGTTCATGCTGAATTTCTGGAACCTTGCTCAAATATCTTTATTCTGTGAGAATCTGGGTTCTCATCTAGTCCAGAAATTGGGTTACCACAGCAGTTTCAGTGATGGCTTCTCACAATACCAGAACTTTTCTGTGGAAGGGTAAGAGTGATATGGAAAACCAATCAACTAAAGTGACTCATTCTTTCTTAGTCTTTTGCTGTCAACAGATGCATCAGCTGCCTTTTCAGGTTTGTGTATAATATGGGCATAGATATGATAGTTGTATATACTGCTGAGTTCTGGTTACCCTTAACAAAGATTTTGAGTGGAATAAGAAGGTAAAAAAATTTTCACAAACAGTATTTGGTACACTTTTATTATATTAGAATCTGGAGGAGAAATTATGGTTGTGTCCAAGGGTCCCAGGACGAGGGAAGAGATATTGACTCCGTGTTTCAGAAGGCTGATTTATTATATTATGATCTTATATTATATTAAAATGCAACACTAAACTATACTAAAAAGAATAGAAAGAAAGGATCCATCAGAAAGCTGGAAAGGAATAGAAAGGAATGATAATAAAATCTTGTGACTGCTCACAGCCTCGACACAGGTGGCTGTCATTGGTCATCAACTAAAAACAATTTCACATGCTGGGTAAACAATTCTCCAAATCACATTCCAAAGCAGCAAAACATGGAGAAGCTGAAGCTTCCCAGCTTCTCAGGAGAAAAGATCCTGACAAAAGGATTTTTCATAAAATATGTCTGTGACAAGAAATGAATAAGAAGTGCCAGGAAAATGGGTATAGCATATAGGGGAATAGCTGGAAAAATTTTATTCTGAGTAAGAAATATGAGAATGAGGCAATGAATGATGAAATGAGGTGGTGTTCAGTGAAAAGGAAGTTATCACAGCAGAGAAAGTCCCACAAGGGATAGTTTTTCTTTGATGTTCATTTCTATTGAATATCATTGGCAGTAATTCAGGAAGGTTCAGAGTACACCAAACCCTTAAAAGATGACAAGAAGGTTAATACCAGATTGTCTTAAAAGAAAAGTTTGCAAAGGGAAATATTTTTGATGCTGTGTATATTGTCCTCCTCTGCCTGGCTGCACCATTTTGTGAAGCAGTGGGACTCATAAAATAAAAAAAAATAATTCAGACTACTGAAGCAGGAGTTTACCCTTTTTAGGAGGGCAGAAGTTCAGATCCCACTTTTTTCACCTTTCCATCACCACCAAATTCACAAAACTCTGAGGAAGTTCCAAACAGTCTTGGGAACCTATGCAATGCCATGAATGTGTGGGCTGACTTGTTGAGGCACTTGGCCTCCATCAGCTTATCAACAGGAACAGTTTGTTTTCATGCCCTGTGGTGCTACTTATCCTTCAATTCTTTTATGAATAAGAAGCACAAAATGGGTGAAATTCTCAAACTATCTGATGCAAACAGACTTTTTCAAATGTTGAATCCAGGTTAGAACTAATCCTCCATTTCAGGTAATATGTATAGCCAATATCATACATTTCTTATTGAAGCTGTGCTTGCATGCTTGCCCTTGAAAAATTCAAAAGATGCAGCAAATCTGTCCAAAAGGTCTTTTCAGCTCAAGGCTGGGCTCTGATACTTTGGGAGAGCATCAGTGCCACTCTGCCATATGTTTCAGCAGGGAGGGATAAAGACATGATTTTACCTGGGAGCTAAGGCATTGCTGGTCTTTGCTTGTGGTGAGGTTAGTGCAGGATCCAAAATGTTGGCTTTCTAATCATGGGAACACGTGGATGGACAGTCTTCAGTACTGGATTTGCAGTGGTTGTAAAAGGGAGTTAGAAATCCATGAATGAAACTTGTCTTCTTTCACCTCCTTGCTCAGTGCAGCCTGTGAGTCCTAAAGGGGTCACCAGAGAGCGGGAGAGGAGTTTTTGATAGGGTATGGATTGATAGCACAAGAGGGAATGGCTTTAGTGAGATAGAACATAGGTTTAGACTAAATATTAGGAAGAAATTCTTTACTGTGAGGATGGTGAGACGCTGGAACAGGTTGCCCAGAGAAGCTGTGTCTGCCCCATCCCTGGAAGTGTTCAAGGCCAGGCTGGATGCGACTTTGAGCAACCTATCTAGTGGAAGGTGTCCCTGTCCATGGCATGAGGTCTGGAACTAGATGATCTTTAAGGTCCCTTCCAGCCCAAACCACCCTATGATTCAGAGCATGGAAACAAATGGGAGTCATGGCCTAGGAGTCAATGGATTTCCACTGAAAATCAAGGAATTATCAGCCTTTCCCCAGCTCTGTTTCAAGAGAAAAGCACTGAACAACCCCCTCCCCTGTGTGAGCCCTTATAATGATACAAGACAAAATGTTCTGCTGGAACATTTGGAGTTGTGGGGCTTTTAGCTCCTGCAGGGAGTGGGACACTGCTATCTGCAGATTGAATCAATCTGCTTCGGAAGCGGGATGGCGAAAGAGCCCACTCATGATAACAGCGAGGGAACAGCCTCTACTTCTCTGAGCATAGATAAGATGGCTTTTGAAAAAGCAAGCAGGCACAGAGCAACTGCAGCCTCACCCAGTAGCAGTTTTAATCCTCTTGCTTGAGAAGGGTAGAAGATTTGGCAGGTAGAAGATTTGGAGCATGGGGTAAGTCTCTTCCTGTTATCTGTGAGGAGGACAATGCTATTATATGCAAAGCAGCAAGAGAATTCTTGCTTGATAATAGAGTTAAGGGGAGCTAAAAGACAAACTCTGTTTTTTTTATTGGGGGGAACAATAAGGTTGTCTGGGATAGCTTTAGTGAATCTTGTTATTCTGTCTCTGATTTGGTTGTCTTTGAGTCCCTTGGGCACAGCACTGCAAAGGGCATTGCTGTGTTAACCCATGGACGCTGTGCAGGGCAGCAGAGGTCCAGTCAGTTTTGTTTGCTTCAAGGTACCCCTCTCTTTTGCTGCTTCCCAGGAGTATTTCCTAAGAAATGGTTCTTAACAAGACGATTTTTGTGATTTTTATTTAGAGGCCCATTATTTGCCCCCTTGGGCTCAGGTGCTGTCTGGGAAATACGCCCATCTAATGAAAACCACCTCATGTGCACAGTTGCCACACTTGTGACACGGGTCTGCACCTGGTGAACTAAGGCAGATTTTGGAGAGAACTCTACCAAAGATTTCCATAGCCACTGATCTCAGCCACCAGAGGGAAATGCAGCCACATGCATTAACTGAGTCAGTCATGTGTCACCTTCTCCTTGTGTGCAAAGACTTCTTAGACAGCTGATGTTCTCCAGGGCAGCCCAAACCATTACATGACAATAAGATTCTGTATCTCAAACACAACCTAGGGGCTGCATTTCCCAAAGTCCCACCCAGTTTGTGTTGTGGAGGCTCCTGGAGCCCCAGTGGGCTGCTTTGTCCCTCTTTTTACAGCTGTTGGTTGGACCACTATGGGAAGGCTGTGATCCTGTCTCCACTAAATGTGTATAGAGAGCACGGTGCGTGGTGCTGGAAAAGAGCAGGGATAGTGCAAAAAAGTGCTGTTGCCACAAACACCCTGGAAAGACTACAGACACTGTCACGCAAGGCTTTGCCTTCTGCCCTCTGTTATCTAATGGTTTCTGTTGTCAAGAAGACAGCAGGTCTAATAACCAAGCAAACACCTTCCTGCTCTGAAGAATCAGCTCTTCCTCTTTGTAACCTACTCTTCCTGAGCTGGGCAGCCAGGCAAATTCCATGTGAGAGGTTACTGAGCTGGAGAGCTCCTGCAGCCTCCTGCCTGTGTGTTTGTGCTGGTGGGAAGCCAGTGTGTTGAAGCCTGTACCTCTGCCTGGGGGCTGCTTTACAGGCTGGGCTTGTGCTCAAACCAAACACAAATTTGTGACCAGAGCAGGTTGTGTGAACCTTGGGTTGTACATAAACCATGCCTCCTAGTGCATTTACCCATAAAATTTGCAACAAACAAACCCTCTGAGGACAAAACTAAATTTTTCATAATAATCATATATTCGTCTAGAAATAAAGTTTACTATTTTCAGAATTAGCTTAATTAGCTTTTTTTTTCTTTTTTTTTTTTTTTTTTTCTTTTTTTTTTTCTGGTGAGCATTATCTCAGGGCACTGGGTGCTGTTGCAGGTCTCCTGGGCTGGGAGCAGGCTGTCAGACAAGCTGCTAGTGAGGGAGCCACCAGTGGAGATGTGAGGTTGCCTGCTGCCTCTTGGTAATTTCTGGTGAGAGGGGGAGGAAAAGGGGATGGCAGTGCTTTCCTGAGCCAGTGTTGGCACAGTATGAAAGGAAGGAGTCCCTTCTGCAGCCTGGAGCCCAGGAGCACTGCTGTGGTCACCAGCTTCAGTGCAAGCTTCCTCCACACCATTTTCATGCACACAGTACCAGGCTAAAGCTGGTAGAGCAGGTGCTGCCCACAAACTGAATGCCAAGGACAAATGGATACCCCCAGGAGGGAGGAACACGGGCACGAGAGAAGATTTTTTGGGCTGCATGAGAGGGTTGTTCTCATCCTGCAAAATACCCCCGTGGAGGAGGTGCCTCTCCCTGCATGAGCTGAGCACAGAGGCAGTGCCCGTTTCAGACTGGCTTCAGGAAAAGCAAACCAAAAATGTGTCTGTAAGACGAGCACAAGCCCCAGAGCCTTTCACACGCTTTCAGCAAAGCGCCCTGCGCCATCCCCAGAGCCCCTCTGCTCCCCCCAGCCCTGCTTCCTCCCCTTCCCCCTCCCCACAACTATTTAATTTTGCTCTGGCATGAAATAATAGAGTGCTGTGTATCTATTACAGATGTAAAGAGATTTAGACTGCCACAGGTTTCAGTAGCACATTCAGAGCCCTAACAAAGCTGGGTATAATAGACTCTCCCTGCCATTATCCATTCAGCAAGTGTAATAAATGACTTGGCCGCAGCCTGCCATATACCACCCGGCCCAGATAACAGCTGAAAGGAGAAAATTAAATTTTGCTTTTGTTGAAACATTATGATTTATGTATTTGTAATATAGGCTGCGGTGGGCAATTGAAAAAAAAAAAAAAAGAAGATTGCTGAATATACTTCAGGGTTACTGATTGTACCACAGGCCACTTAGAGTGCTAGAAATGCTGTTCTTCTCCCTGTGTTCCTTAATAATAATAAAATCATACAAATTCCCATTAACCTTTTCGCTCGATGATTTTATTTATATATTTATTTTATTTTATTTTATTTTTTAATATCCAAGTCTTAAGTTTTGGCCATTTACTCTCAGCCTCATGAAAAATAACAGACTGATGGTTTATGGAGACAAGGCAGGAAGTACCTAAGCATGTAAAAATGATGGATGTAGGTCAAAAAATCTATATATCATTTTTAGTATTTTTATAATAATTTTCTTTAAATGGGGTGGTTCCCTCTTCCCCTCCTCCTCTTCTTCACTGCTGTCTTTAGAGTTGATGACAAGATATTCTGATATCCTCATCCTTGCAATATCTAGTCCTATAAAAATAATTAACTTCTCCCACCTTAGAAATATAGAGACAGAAACAGGAGTGCTTCACCCTGTAATTTATAATATTGCAGCACTGTCCCTTAATGTTGTAATCAGGCCTGCAAAGTCTTATCATGTTGTAGAATATAATGAACTTACTTATTCATTTCAACATCACATTTCATCTTAGTTGTTCTTCACATTACTTGCTTGTCCCTCCCCTTTTCTGGAAGAGTGGCAAGAACATGGAAGTTTTCTCATTCTTTCTTATTCCTTTTCTTCACCTTCTTTTAGCTTAGGGCTTGAGCTGAGTCAACAGACTGATCCAGGAGGCTGATTTGCCTCTGCTCCCTAGGAATTTAACCGTGTAGTTTTTATTTTTTTGTGTGTGTGTGTATTTTAAAGAATTTATTAAACCTAGCAATGTGGTTGACACCAGTGGGTTGAGGAAGCACTTGGCTGAGCAGGGACAGTGGCAGGACTGGGGCAGAGGATGCTCTGTGCCTCCCATGCAGAGCCCCTGTGTGGCCTTGTTGCTCTGAGCGTTTGAGTCTCAAATGTTGCCACTAAAAGTGTCTGCCAGAAACTGGGAGGGATAATTGGGATGGAATGCTCCACCCTTGGAAGGGTTCAAGTCGGATTGGACCAGACTTTGAGCAACCTGGTTTAGTGGAAGGCTTTCCTGCCCATGGCAGGCGGGCTGAAACCAAATGGCCTTTGAAGGTCCCTTCCCCCAATCTATTCTATAAATCTATAAACAAGGATTGTCTTCCTTTTGGTTGCCTAGTGGAGAGTGGAGTGATTAATCTCTTTTTTCTGACCCTCAAAGCTGTCCATATTTAATGTAGGATTCATTTGATAGCAGCTTATCCAATAGTGATGATTTTGGATTTTTTTGGAACCCTGAGGGAAAGGTTCTTTTCAGCATTTTGTTAGATATTATGATTAAGAAAGAGCTCTTGTCCCCCAGGATGGAGCTGGGGCCTGATCCTGACTCATTCCCTTTTCTGTGTAGGAGCAATGCACGGACATTGGGAGCCATGGCCATGGAGAGGGCCTGTAGCTCTGCTGTAGCCTTTGCTCACAGCATCTCTTGCACTTTGATTTTTCAGAGCCTGGCACAGGTCTCTGGCATTGGGTCTACCCATTTCTTGGGCCAGACTTATCTAGAAATGTTAAAACCCACCAGCAGAAATGTATCTTAAAATTTATTTATTTTTCAAGTAAACATAACACCTGTGTGCATGGAGTAAGCATTTTAATAACTCCTGTGATTTTTAGCCCTGCTGAGCCCCAGGCTGCCTGTTAGAGTTTGTGGGCTGGAGGTTTGGGTGTGCAGGGGATGTTTTACAGCCAGCTCATCTCTCCATCAGGTATTCTGCTAATGCACACTGACAGATATTTTGTGAAGCAACATTCAGTCTATTTATTGACCCCCTGCCCTCAAATGCATACATACAGCAGAGCATTCCAGCTTATATTTAATGCTGAAACATTTGTAAGTACTGTATATCCTATGATCTATTGGACTAATGAAAAAGAAGGTTTATCACTGCAGTCCAGTGTAAATCTGCGGATAACCTTACTGTACAGTCAATTTATTCCTTTAAAAGGTTTATTCCTTTATCAGGTGTTTGTAGAAGGTTTCACCATAAGTACAGCAGAGACATAATTTGCCGTGGGGCAGATTTATTTGTTTCACAGGGTTATTATTTTAACAGTCTGATAATCACTATGAGTATGTTTCACCATTTGCTGTTTCTGTGTGTATATGCGAAAGTGTGTTTATTCATTCCCTGAACAGGTTCATTTTCTTATCAGCTATTCATTTTAAAGAGTTTTATTACATATGCAGAGTGTGTAGGGTATGAGAGTGCAGTAATTTTATTAAGAGATTTATTTGGTGCCAGATATTAATTTAGCTGGCGTTTGCTGTAACACAATCATATGCTTTCACCTGGCCAATTTTCTTTGCATATCACAGTTTGCTATAAACAACACTTTCCTACACTGCAGCCTTCAAATTCCCTTTTTTTTTTTTCCTTTAAAAAAAAATGCAGGGAACTCCCTCTCACTCTGTACCTTTTCATTTATTTTATTCATCCTATTTGATTTTTTGAAGCCTCAGTCTCAGGGAGAAGGGATCTTGATGAAATAGCTTTTAAAAATTAACATGCTTAAAGATTCTGCTAAGAGAAGGTTTTCAGAAATTCCTAATGCCACTTAGGAATTGCTTGAGTCTCAGCATGTGGCCCATGACTTACTGGAAAAAAAGTAGCAGGAGGAAGACAATCCCAAAACAAGACTCTGGTTTATTCAGAGACTGTGGTTTTAATGTTTTTTTTTATGATTTAACATTTTTTATGTTATGTAAACATTAACTCTAGAAAGAAGAGGAAAGAAACTGTGCCTAAACTGGAGGTGAGATCTGTCTTTAACTTAGTATAAAATGAAGTTATAGCATAGGGGAAAAAAATCCACCTGCATCACTGAGTCTCGTGCTGGGGTAAAAAAGAGTTTTATTTGAATCTCCCTGCTGTCCAGGGGTGTTTCAGGATGATTTCATAGGAGGATGGCTTGCTGTCCAGTTGGTGGTTTAACTTTCTCCCCACAGCTGTCCGCAAGAAAGAGCTGCATAATAAAATATGTGAGCCCTCTGTGCTCTGAAACACCTGGAGCTCGTGGAGGAGGCAGAGGTGACACTGCACATCCCTGGGGCCAGGCATGGAGAAGGCTTGACTTTGGATTACTCACGTGAGAAAGCGTTCTTCTGTAGCAATGAGTTTTTCTGGTCCAGAGAATACAGGAATCAGTGAAAACTTCTGAGCACAATTTGTGTTGGGCCACCTCTAACTGCAGGGGACTATTTCTAGTAACTGCCCAGCATAAAAAGCTAAACTGGAATCTTCTGCATAACACCACAGCTGTCTTCTGATTCCTTATTTGTCTCATTTCTAGAAGAACGGTTCTTGGTGCTTGACTACAATCAAAAATGCAAATTCATTTTTGTCAGCAGCAGAGTCAGCAATGTTTAATGTTGAATTTTCTGAGATTGCTGTAAGATCCTGGATAATTAAAGAAATCATTTGGGTGCTTCAACCCAGAATCTGGAGTCCATATTTATTCAGAAATTGAAACTTCTACTGGAGACAGAAACTTTAGAGAACTTCTGAGCCTTTACACAGCCATGCTGAGATGAAGAATCATACTTGGGTCCTTTTTAAAAATATTTTTTGATGGAAAGTAAGAATTTTACTTAGAACTTGGCAGTTGACAGCTTCCAGACCTTGGACCAAAGTTACATCTATTGTAAAAAGTTTATCTGCCACTGTCTTCTAAATATATATTTTGATCTCATTATGCATATTGGTTTTAATTTCGCGGTAGTTCTTAGGATTCGTTTTGTCTTCTAACTTTTTCTAGGCCCTATTATTTTCCCATTTTATGTGTTGTCTAAGCCAACTTTTCCTTGAATTTCCTGAAACATTTCAAGTAGCAAGACAACTATTAAACTTAGCAGTATTTCATTCTAATAGAGGAGCAATATGGCTGAAACCATGTTATCAATACAAGATCAAAACTATTGATGAACACACAAAAGTAAATCAACATTTGTCTATAAACAGCATAGTCCATTTAACAGATGCAATTATACAATTTAAACATTCAACTACATATCACTTAATATTTGCTGCTTTTTTTTTTCCCCCATCAGATGTCCAGGGAATGGTAAAATAACCTGCCAAAATGCATTGTCAATGACAGTGTTTATTTCCCAGATATTTAAAGTAGGGAGTCAGTGTTAGAGCTGACCAAAGAACTCCATTTCCACAGAAGTTTAGGAAAGTATTTTCTGGTTTGTGCTGAGAGAAATCACAGTTCTTCAAACTTATTTTCTAAAGCACAGCTCTGTTAAAATACCAGACCTGCACTCAAAAGAGCAGATTTTTGAGTTTGCTCAAAAACTGAGGTTTTTTTTGTTTTTTCCCTGATATGTCTGGAGAATCCATCCTGATTCATGACACATTCTTCTTGATAAATTCTTGAAATCAATATTTAACTGCAAAGCATTTACATTCTGACAAAAATGTATCTCAAAAGAATGCTTAATTGAAATTTGTTTTAACAGCTCTAGTCTGAATTAAACTACTCATCAGTTTGCTCTTCACTGACTCATTAGTATGGTATTAAATCTATGACTACAGTGAAAAAAATCAGCTGTGGGTAATTGAACCCCTATTGTAAAGAACTGTGTTAAAATGTGCTTAGTTATGCTCTAGATTAATGTTATTTGTTAAGCCTCCTAAGAGGGAATTAGCAGTTAAGTTTTGTTTTCATAGTGTTAATTATTACTCTTGATACTGCCATGCAACATCCTTCACTTACTGAGACTTTTTAGTGAGCCTGGATTGTGGCAAGTGTGCTTCTTAGTGGGTAAATAGAATTATAAAGGAGAAGCAGAGAAAATGACAAACAGTACAAGTGGGCAGGTGTAACATTGGGTGATGGACCCAAAGTCAAGTTTTTCCCAGATGTTTGCTAACTGAAAAGTGATGGTGATTTTTTTGAGGGTGAGAAAGACACACCAAAGATACTGTGGGTCCAGCTGCTGAGTTCAGTCTGGAGCTATGTGAAACATATGTGATTTTTACTGTAGCTTGTATCAGATCAGACAGAAATATTAATAAACTTTCAAATGTTTTCAGCATATGAGTCAAAGGAAAAGTCCTGTATTATTTACCACAAGGTACTTCCTCCTACCTGAGTTAAATTGCCACAAGTTTATCCAAAGTTTGAAGGAAAGTTGCCTAGGTCCTACTTGTGTACTTGGGTTTTTGTTTTTTAATAGAGGCATTTTTTAGGAATGTTTTAATACACTTATGATGGACAATACAATAGTTTTAATAGTCGTGCAGTATTCTGTATTTACTTGAAGTAAATCATTTTATATGCAATTTGTTAGATAATTACAATTTAGTAAATAAAATTGTGTGAAATATGACTTTGTGAATGTGTATGCACTCTTGATGTTTGTAGGAACAAACCAAGGTACCATAGCCAAACCCTTGATTCTGCTCTTCACATAAGAACTACATCAAGACCCCCTAATGTTGACCATGAAGAAATATTCCTTTCACCCCATCGTAATTTACATCCACCTGCTGTTGCTGCCCACTCTCTATTGACACCAGGGCAAAGCTGCCTGCGGGGCTTTGGCTCCATTTCAGGCTGAGACCAGAAGAGAGAGAAGGTTAAGAGAGAAGTGGTCCAAACATCTGAAAACCTCAAAACTCTGTGCAAAAATCCCTGACAGTGCACTCATGTTCCATGCTTTGTACTCCAAATATATGACATTACTCTGGTCCATCAGTCCTTACCACATCCTTTTTCAGGATATGGATGTGTGTGAGTGTGTGTGTGAATAAATATGGATTTTAGGGAAATGACCACTGGTAGATTTTTTTTTCCTTTAGTCCAAGTACTACTAGACCAGAGATAAGACTGTTTTGGTAGCCTCAGCTGTTTTATTAACAGTGAAAGATTGCTCTGAACTGCACCTACTCCAAAATTGTTTTTGCAATACAAAGCAATGGTCCTTGCACAACTGCCCTTGATAGATTATTCTTGTGTGCTTGCCCTGAGAATTTCGGTAAGAGATAAGCAATGAGATTAAGACCATGCTTGTTTTCAGACTATGATATTTAGGTTTGATATTCATGTGAGCACAAATGGTAAATTTTTCTAGATGTGGCCTCTGCAATGTGGGGTTTTGTGTGCCTTCGCATTTTTTGATAAACAGAATCAAGCCTTTGCACAAGTTTTGTGAAGGTTTGTGAAAATCCTATTGAAGTTTGCTTTCAATATCAACAATGAAATCAACAGATCTGTAGACTTTTAAAAGGAAATGACAACAGTTTGGGTTATGAAGTTATTAAAAAGTTGGGTGCAATCAAAGAAGCTGAAAATAGCCTTATAAAGCAACTATTTAATTATTATTGCTTTAATACATGCAATGATATAATAATTTTATATTAAATACAAGTATTTTATAGTCAGCATATAGTCAGAGATCAGGCCCACTCAGGGAAATAATCTATTTGGCTCTGAGGGTCTGCTGGAATGATAATCTGTGCTTGCTACAAGTCTGAGAATGGCTCAGAGGAGAATCTTTTGTTGAACGAAAGGATACTCTGATATTAAGTCTGTTTCAACAGCTGAATCAAGCTAGAGCTTTGTAATCCCTTGTGATTTACAGTATCAGTTTAAAACTGAAATGTTATTTGATCAGATTTGAGGATGTTAACTTCCACCTTCTATAGCACTTTATCTGCATCTGGCCATGTCCTGCTGAATAAAAATTCACTAAAGAACCTGTATCAATCTGAAGTAATTTAAAAAGAAGAATTATGCAAATTATCTCTCTTTATTTGGCTGTGCAGTGAGAGATCTTTCAAAGAAAAGAATAAGATGTAATTTCAACACACTTAGAAGTGGTGCTTCTAGGGGAAAAGGAAGTCTTTGAAGAAGCAATTTGTAGGCAGAGGTATTGTGCTAGCATGTGTAAATTGATGATTATTTACTAGTGAGCCTGTGAAGGACAGAAAAACATGCATCTTTTATCAATGGGTGGTTGCTGCATGAGAAGCAGAAATCATGATGTTTTTTACAGTGTCTATTTTCACTTCCATTGCTTGCCAAGGCTGTAATGTTGATCTCTCCATTTAAATTACAAAACTAGAAGAAATAATTTAATATGGCAGCTTCCTGCTCTGCAGAAGCTTGAACGTCTGGGATGCCATCACTGTGTAACACAGATTATTTTTTAACACCCTCTCAAGTTATGAATTCTTGTCAGCAGAACTATTTTCACCCAGCTAAAGGCTAGAAGGCGTTTTTAAGTTTTGAAGGGAAAATTAGATCTTGCACCCCTGCTTGGGAAAGAGCTCAGCTGAGCTCCTTCTCTTTGATAAGAGGTTCAGTATGGAACTGCAGCCGTGTTCCCCTTTGCTCCTCATCCTCTGCCCCCTTGAGTCTTGTATCTGCCTTTGCCTCTCTCCCAAGGAAGAAAAAAGCAGCACTGGGGGCTTGAATCCCCAGTTCCCAGAAATTAAAGGCCTGGAGCCCATCTCTTTCCTTGTGGGCAAGCCTGATGGGCAATTAAATGTTGAGGAGAGCTCCCCATAGAGAGAAAAAGTTCACAAAGAAACTTAGTTAAGACCTTCAGGGTATGGATCTTTAGAATCTTTAAGGAATGAATCTCTCCTTATCCCTTGTGCCACTTGCCAGCTCAGCATGTGGTTGCATGGCTGAGAGCTCAAGCATTTGTGTGCAGCTGGGCTGTAGAAATTATCCTCATTTTGGATTGTAACACCAAAACATCTGTCCAGACAATGGTAATGCATAACAGCTCTGATGTCCCTTAAAACAGAGAGCAGGAATATTATGAGAAGGCTTCAAAACCTTTTTTATTTCTCTTTGGAGAGGAACACGTTGCAATAAGCAGTGAATCAGCACTCTTAATTCTTCTTAATATATATATTTAAGGGATTATTAGACTTTTTCTGGATTTGCCCTGAAAATCCAAATAAAACAAAAGATCCAAATTATCACCAGTGCAAGAGACCCTTTCTGCTGTTTTATCTCTAAGAAAAAATGCTTTCTTCATGCCAGTCCTCTGATGTACGCATTGCTGTAGATACGCCACTGTTTAAAAAATGGGCTGTTTACTGTTTGGATAGCTTCAAAGAGAGAGTTTTTCCCCCCTGGAACAAAGCTTTTCCTTAGCAAGATAAGTACAAAGTGTTTAATAGAGCCTCTCTTCTTCGCTCTCAAGATTTCTCTTTCTCTTTTCCCCTTTATCTCTGCCTACTCATATGTATTTTTAAGGGGACCCGATAGGCCGGTGTCATACATTCACACCAAATGATGCCACTTAACAAATGATGCCACTTCCATGTAATTAATGGAAAGACACTGATACCATTAGGTCAGATGGACCAGGTGCTCTCTGAGTCACTGCAAATGTCCCTAGCACAAACTCTCCCTTCCAGAAGGCAGAGAAGGGGTTGGACCATCTCCATGTTTTTGTTCCACTGATTTTGTGGGCTGTGTAAGGTGAAGGAGCCAAAGGAGGGGAAAGGAGTGAGGGTTTTCTGCTGGGCTGAGTGTGCCAAACACCAGCTCTGAGGCACCAGCACTAGTTTGAACATGAGTGCAGAGAAATCTCCACAGGACACAGTCAAGGGCTGTTGAGTTGCTCAGTAGAATCCTAGAATGATTTAGGCTGGAAGGGACGTAAAGATCATTTTGTTCCAACCCTCCACTGCCATGGTCAGGGACAGCTTCCCCTAGACCACGCTGCTCAGAGCTTCATTCAACCAAATTATTAAAGAATATCTTGCTACTATTAATAATTTCTCTTTCTCTGCCTTCAAAAAACCTGGATTATTTTTGGTACCTTTAAAATCTTTCTGGTTTGCTCACACATTTACATGAGCTACCAAAGCTGTCTTTAAATATTTAGTATGCTGCCAGGATTTTTCCTTCAAGTGTTATAGTGAAAAGTTCCCTGTTCATTGCTGGGTTAATACATTCTGTGGCAGAATCTTTGCTTTTGCTGTCTGACTGATACATACTAGCCAAATCAATCTTAACATGAGCAGATAATTCCAGGAAAACCATGACTAAACAAGAACTGCAGTAAATTATGTTTTTCTTGCAGTGAGTAATAGTAATCCTGTCATAATAGTTGTGTATTATTTGTGTTGGGGTGATTTTAAAAAGTGTTGGAAATAATACTCTGGAGTGGTGTAAATTTGATTGAACTCCTCCATAGGAGTTTAGTCTGGGCTGTAGTTTGGCTGAAGCCTGCTGGTTTCTTGCTCCTATCTTCTGAGGATCTCTTATTATTCCTGGCTGAAATGTCTACAGAATGTTTGCATATATATAGTACTAACAAGATAACATCATTATGCTTTTGTATTTTTTATATGTTAGATGTTTTAGGTGACTAACATTTGTTTTATCTTACAGATATGAAACAGCACATCTATAACTTGCTACTGTATTGAATAGATTAGATATCAAACAGGTATTGTAAATGAAGTAGGTTTTGATTATAACTGTATAAATGAATTGACTATCAAGAAATAGAACTGTAGAAATATTTCTCAAAATAGAAGAACGGGAAGAAAAAAGGAGGAAAACTGTATTTCAACAACTTTCTTTTTTTATTGTGGTTTAAATAAGCAGTCAAAATCTGAGAATTTGCTTTTTTTTTTTTTTTTTTTTTAATTATTTTGTCTTTATTTAATTGAAAAGTGCAGGATTTTTAACAGGCTGAATTATCAAGGGAATGAGGGCAAAATCTCTTTGCATCCAGATTTACCATACAGCTCTTGTTGCTCATTTCATGGAATTGAATGGCTGTTCTTTCTCACTGAGTAAATCACATCACCCCTTCAGGCCCCACATGTCTGCATGGTACCACATGTGATGAGGCACTTGCCTGCACAGAAAAGGTTTGGGAGACTGAATTCCTCCTGGTTGCATCGGTTTATCTCATGTACCTGAAAGCACGACTGAATTCCAACCCTTTCCTACATTACCAGCAGAATAATTAGCCAGGCCAAACTCCCAAACTGGTGTGCCAGGACAGAGCCCCTGGTTTCTGGTGTGTTTCAGGCTGTGTGGAAGCCTGGACAAGAAGACAGCAGAAGGTTGTAGGGTATCTTGGATTCAGGGAGCCGAGGAAGAGAGAGGGACTGCTAAATAAACCAGATAACTATTGTCATTGAAACTGATAGTATTTCTGTTCCCTTGGTGCTTCTTTTAAGCAGATTACACCTTTTCAGTTAGACTCTAGAACAGCTTGATTCATGGAGCCCTTCCTGCACTCACTTGAGTATGATGCATTCAGATTAAGTGCTTGGAAGAAGTTTGTTTGCTCTGGAGTGCAATTATAGTTTTTTACTAGTATTTATAGAACCTCAGCTGATGTATCACTGCAGATTGCCATAAAAAGTACCAGCAGGGCCTGCATTCTGCTGCCTGGGTGTTAAACAAAGAATACAATAATCTTTTCTTCTACAGGCAACAAACAGGTCCCTTGCAAGCCAATGCTTTTGCTTTTACTTAATGCTTAATGTTTCTGTTTTCTAATTGCTCCTGCTTATTCCTTACTTAGTCTTTCTAAGAAAGCAGAGGTAATTGTACACAATTTAGAGTATTGCAATGCAACAAAGAAAATGTACTTTAGGTTAAAAAGGTTAGGACATTAGTATCAATGCTTTATTTAAGTAATAATATGTAACAAGATGTGCAGTTATTTTGTAGAAGCAGCAGGGTCAGGGAATATGGTGAGTTATTAGGTCCTTTTTGCACACTTTCTCTCTTTACAGGTTCAGGTAATGAAAGAAGGATGGAATTTCTGCACTTACCAATTACATCAGAGATTTTCAAATAATAGTAACAATACTGACACAGAATCCCTAATTTTATAATTACTGCGTTTTCACACAGTAATCTATAGACACATGATGTGCTAATGAATGCTTTAATGCTTTCATTAATGAGTAAAAGCAAAGATCTGATAACTCTATTAGCACAGTGTCTTTGTCAAAACAAATAAGAGCAGTCACAGAATAAAAATGCTCTCCAACATATGAGTGTAAAAGTCTCAGGAAGTTGATTCTGTCGCATGCTAAACACACTGGCTCCAGTCCACCAACACATTTAAGCCAGTGCTGGACCCCAAGGCTTGCAGAACCGTTTTTTTAGTTGTCAACTTCATAAAAATATGAAAATGTTATTGACTGAGATATGTCTGCTCTTCAAAGGTAGTAACAGAAGAGCCACAGAGCTGTGTTTTCTGCTTGTAGTGTGTAATTCAAAAAGGATTAATGGGAGCTGGCTGAAATTTGGGGGTTTTTTTTTGTGTTGAATGTGATAGAGTTTTGATATTTTCAATGTTTTAATTTATAGGCAGAGTACATGTGTCAGTATTCCCCCACCTTGGGAAACAATTTCTGAGTGAATGCATAAGCTGTTTTGAGGTTGAACACCCCCAGACATTACTCCCCCTTGGAGGAGGTGTATTCTCCCAGATTCCAGCTTAGGCCAGCCTCTCTCTGGTGGTATTATAGTTTCAAAGATGAAACATGGTCTCCCTGATCTGACAGAACTGATGTAAGGATTGACCAGTGGTCATGCTCTAGAGAGAATGAAATTTGGTACCATCAGGTGCCAAAGACATACAGATTAAAAACAAAGTAAGCAGGAGTAGAATTTTAAAACTAGATTCTTTTATTTTTCTATAATTAAATATAAAGTTTTATTACAATTTAAGAAAAATTAAACCATTTAAAAAGTATTTCAGGCATTCTATTCTACAGGTTTCTGGAGAAAGTAATTTTGCATTTAAAAAGCCTTAATTTTTAACACAGAAACAGTAGGAATATTTGATTTTTGTCTGCTTTTTTTTTGTAAGACAGAAAAGTATTCCCTTGGTTACCCACATATTTTATTGTTCATAAATTAAGGGAAGAAAACTTCCTGAAATGCAAAAGATTTTTTTAGATGCAGATGTTAAAAAGGGAAATGAACCTTTGCAGTTTTTGGTTTTGCTAAGAAGCTCTAACAGTGACGGTAATTCCAGTCACGATGCTAAAATAAATCCATGTTCATCATATCAGAAACTGTAATAGCCAGTTCCACCTTGCAAAACTCCCAGCACCATTTCTTGGAGCAGGGCTTTGCCTGAGGAGTGCTAAGGGAGAGCTGGTTCTCCATCACCAGCCCTGCCTGCAAGTAGCAGATTCCTCTTCCCTTTATCATCAAACCCTGCTCTTCTGTCTTCCCTTTTCCAGTGGGCTCATGATTCAGGGATAGTCAGCTTCTTGTTTAGGCTTAACAGTGAGATTTTTATGCATCAGGGGTTACTGAAGCATTTATCTTTTAAGAAACAATATACATATACAGAATTGCAGTGTATGTGTTTTGCAAACAGCGCTGAGAAATAAATGGGTCCCTCTTGGTGCTTTCCAATATTAATAATGTCTTTTTCATATCTGTCTCACTTATATGAGCTATTCTCTTGTTCCCTTATATACTTCTTTTTTGAAGTTCAAGGAGATATATTTTTTGTTTCACTGTATTGCATCAAGAATATTTTTAAAGAGAATTAATTAAATTGAGGAACTACAAAATATTCAAAGATACAGCGTTCTTGAACCGGGGACAGTTTTTAAAGGATTTTCAGGATATAAAAATATCAGAAAGCAAGTTCTTCTTCATGACAAAAGATGATCTTATTCTCTATCAAGGGCAGTGATAGAACAGCAATCTTGGACAGATTTGATATACTTTGAAGAGCAAAGCTGTTATCAGTAGGAATTCAAGATAAAGTTTACTGTAGAAAAGCCCTACTGACAAACTTCGCAAACATCAGTGCTTCCTATGCCAGAATGTAGAAAATGAAATGGTAAAGCAGGCAGCAGAAGGCTACCATTAGAGGATGGTGAAAGGGAATTGCTCCTGTTCACATCCTAAAAATAAAAGCATTCACAGGGTTTACTGGAGAAAAATAAAATCTCATTTCCATACAACTCAGATGAAAAGGAAAGCTACATTTCATAAATCCCGTGATGAGCCCTTTAAGTCTACAATGTTTGGCCAAGGGACCAAGGTAATCTTTTAAAAATGAATGGATTTTCTTTAAACCACCAAAAAAAGAAAGAAAAAAAAATTCAGGCATCCTCTTGATCAAAATTCTTCACAGCAGATTACCTTCAAGTGATAAATGAACTCCCAGAGAAGATGAATGAGTGGCATGAACCCCTGTATATACTATTCACTAACTGCAGGAAAGATCTTAATTCAGCTGAAAGGAATTCTGTCTTGGAGGCCTGTCAAACTAAAGAGACAGAGCATGGATGATTACATTCAGCATCTGAGAAACTTCAGCATAACTGAATCAACTGGGTTAGATTTAACTGTGGAAAGATCAAATGAGTAAGTGAGAGGTGCAAGGTAGAGTGTCGTGTTTTGCACCCTTGGTGACTTCACTAGAGAGGGAAATGGACTGTACTTGAATGGAGAGGATGAGGAGCTGGGGCTTATTGAAAAAATGAAGAATAGACAGTGAAGGTGAATTGGCAGAGAAGTGGGTGTTGAAGCTGGCACAATCAGAAAACCAATCAAATAAAAAAATCCAGAGGACAACCACGGGAAACTGAATTAGGACTGAAAACTGCTTTGGAGACAGGCCTGACTGAGTGACCTCAGCCAGCCCCACTGTGCTCCCCTTGAAGTGAAAAATCATTTTACTCAAGAATTTTACCAGGGCATAAGTATTAGAAATGAATCAGAATTCATTTCCTTATAATACAATTGGCACAAGTATGGTGGAAATCTGAGAAATGGTGCCAAAACTCTTGAGTTTGAGCTCATTTCATGCCAGAGCTCCTTTGGCCAGGATCATGCCTGTGATGCCTTTTTTCCTCCCTGTTGTCCCTGCTCCGCTCCTCCCCAGCAGTCAGAGGGAGGCTCATGCATGCTTCTCCCAAACTTAGGAAAAACCATTGTCTGGGCGTCTTTATCATGCAATTTGTCATGGAAGGGAAAGAGGAGAAGTTAAAGATGGTGTTGGTCCTGAGAGCTGTGCTTGTGGCTTCCCTTTATCCGGGAGCAGGAGCAGTTTTTTATAATCATGTAGCATATTTCTAGTGATAAAGGGTAAACATTTAGCAGTTACTAGCTATCCCAGTTATGTTACAACTAGTAGATAATATCTGTGTCTCCTGAATTTCCTTTCTGCTATTAGAATATGTTCTTTCAAATAGCAAACTGCCTATCACTTACTAATCTGGCCATTGTGTAACTAATACAATAAATATGTCTCCTGTAAAGTGCAGTGAAGTAATGAGCAATTTAATGAGTTAAGCAAAGAAAGATAGAAAGTGAAAATAAGAAACCATGGAAACTAGCTCACTAATCCTAGCAGAGTGCCAGCAGACTAATGAAGACAGACGGAGAGTGAAAATGAGAATAAAAAGGAGAAACAGCTCACTGAAGGCAGAGATACAAGATATCTGTGCCTTTAAAAGATTTCTGTGTTTGCTCTTTGCGCTAAGCCAACATTTCCCTTTCCCACAATTGCCAGAGAATGGTTTTCTGTCAAGGAAAGTGAGTCAAAAATGCTGTTTGCAGCCAGATCCTTTTACTGGCCTTTGATTCCTGATTTCCTGTCCCAAATCTCGCAGTTAGCTGGAAATTGCAAGTAAATGGTAGTATATAGAGATGTTAATAAGATGACCCCTCTTTCCTTCCTCCTTTTCTTCCCCTAGATTAAGAAGTGATGAATCAGCATGAAAACTCCACGATCATGTTTCTGGCAGAAAACATAAAATATACACTATACATACAACCTCTGTAGGTGATGATGTAATTTTGGAGTCAAGTGCAGACTCCTGTAGCCATGGACTCCACTGGGTTCTCTCAGACCTGACCCTGATCCATTGTGTGCTCTGCACCCAAATTTAGCTGGTGCTGGAACCAGACTGTCCTCATTTCCCTTGTCTTTGGGACTTTAACTCCGCAAGCCCAATGTTTAACAACAGGGATTTTTGCTTTTAATAATACCTTGGAATGACAGGACACAGGCTGGATCAAGGTGTTCAGGCAGATCTTGAGGCTGTGTCAGGTAAATGAGGCTGTTTATGAGGGATCTGTTATAGCCAGTTCAATAGTTTATAATTTAAGACTGTTCTAAAGTAGGGGTGGGGACTCTCATGTAGTGGGTTAATACATACATGACCTTTAGCACATCCTGACCTTCCTCAGCCTGAGATAATGTTCCATAACAAATTTATTGTGTCAGGGAGATGATTTGTCAGCCAGCAGAAGTAACTGGTAGGAACAAAAGGGAGTAGGGACTGAGAGGAGTCTGCTAGCTGGGGATGCTCTTTTATTTATTCTCTGCATCCAGATTGTAACTCTTTATGTGCAATGTCTGAATCCCCACCTGTCCTGTGACTCAGAACTAATGGGCACTTCTGGAGTTACTGGTCTTCTGTTTGGTCTTGTAGTTTCTCTGGTTGTCCCTTTACTCCATAAGCTGGTGGGAGCACAGCTCCTTGTCTGCTTGGCTCTGACCAGGTGCTGCCCACGGCAGCTGTATCTGCCATGCTGTAAGTTAATAAGTAATAATTCATCCATAAAACAAATTCTTATTTGTCAAAAGCTTGGCAAGCAATAAGCAGCTTCAGAGAATTTTTGCACCAGAAATTTTCTATAAATTCAGATATGTAGATCTATTCTGATCCTAGACACTTTGGAAAGCAGAGTGAGAGTATTTGAGGTTTTAAATCATTTCACTGAACTTTATTTATTTTCTCTGTGTTAAGACATCTAACAACAAAAAAGCTCTTTACAACCAATACCTTGTATAATTTCAAACAGAACAGAGGTTGATATCAGATAAGGGAATATGCCTTAAAAAGATTTTCTTGTGAATGTTTACTTGACTAAAAGTGACATTAAGTCAATGGTTACGTTTCTTTTTCCTGACTGCTTTGTGGCTGTTTATAGATCTCACCTTTTATGTGATATCTAAATGTGTTAGAAATTTTATAGAAAAGGACTTTTGAAGTGGATTTCAGAATCACAGAATCTGCTAAATTGCAAGGGTACCAAAAGTATCATCAAGTCCATCCAGCTCTCCTGGTCCTGAACAGCATCATTGACACCCTGTGCCCCAGAGCATTGTCCAAACACTCCCGGAGCTCTGCCAGGCTGCTGCTGTGAGCACTGCCCTGGGGAGCCTGTTCAGTGCCCAGCCACCCTCGGGGGGAAGAACCTTTTCCCTTTTCCTGATATCCAACCTAAACCTCCCCTGACACAGCTTCAGGCCATTCCTTGGGTCCTGTCTCTGTCACCAGAGAGCAGAGATCAGTGTCTGTCCCTCCTCTTCCCCTCATGAGGAATTTGTATCTGCATTGAGGTCTCCTCTCTGTCCCCTCCGGCCTGAACAGACCAAGTGCCCTCAGCCTCTCCTCACACGCTTCCCCTCAAGGCCCTTCACCATCCCTGTGGCCTCCTTTGGGCACTCTCTGATAGTTTAATGTTTTTCTTACATTGTGGCACCCAGAGCTGCCCCAGCACTGGAGGTGAGGCCGCCCCAGCCCCGAGCAGAGCGGGACAATCCCTCCCTTGCCCGGCTGGCCGTGCTGTCCCTGCTGTCCCCAGGACAGGGATGTCCCTCCTGGCTGCCAGGGCACTGCTGGCTCAGGCTCAACTTTCCACAGCCCAGGAGCCCCAGGTCCCTTTCCCTGGCACTGCTCTGCAGCCCCTCATTCCTCAGTCTGTCCGTACATCCAGGGTTGCTCCATCCCAGGTGCAGAATCCGGCACTTTCCCTGTTGAACCTCACATGGTTGGTGATTGCCCAGCCCTCACAGTTGCTGAGGTCTCTCTGCAGGGCCTCCCTGCCTTTGAGGGAGTCCACAGCCCCTCACAGATTTGTATCATCTGTAAATTTGCTCAGTGTCCCTTCCAGTCTTGTGTCCAGGTCATTTAAGAAGTTTTTGAAGAGCAGAGAGCCGAGGATGGAGCCCTGTGGAACCCCACTGGTGACAGGCCACCAGTCTGATGTTACCCCTTCTTTAGGACTTGCAGCCACCCACAGAAACACACACTGTGAAACACAATATGTGGATGTGACCTTGTGTGTTCCATGCTACTGGAAATGGACTTTTGAATATGAAAATTTGCAGCTCATTAGCACAGATAATCTGCGGTACTAACAAAGCACACAAAATTGTCAGCAAAAAATGTGATGGAGCAAGCAATGGTGGGATTTTGGGGTGCTGTGTTGTTTTCTTTTCCTTCCTTTTTTCCTTGGCACTGTTTCTGTTCTCTTGGCAAAATGGGAAAGAAAACATGTAAAGGAGAAACAGAAGCCAAGGAAATAATATTTACTGATACAATGTGTATTGGTTTTTGAAGCTGAATTGAGATAATTCTTGCTTAGCATTTTTACATATAAAAATTGAGGTTTTATATTTTGAAAAGAGCTTAAAAATACTCAGTTATAATATGTCACTGTCTATAAGAACAACACTGTCCCTTCATTTTTTTTTCCTCATGGGATCTAGACCCTCATAGTCATATCAGCTGCTGCAAACACCTCACTTTTACACAGGTCTTTGCATCACATTTAAAACATTGTAGATATGACACAGGATGAATTGCCTGTCTTAATTCTCTAGCAAAGGACAATGGTTTTAATTTAAGGATCAAGTTCACCCATACTTTTATGAAATTAGCTCTGAAATTATATGTCTGCAAATATAATGCTGCCCTTACTGTGTCATAGTGCCACTGAGCACATTAATAAATTATTGCTGTCTCCTATGATTACAATAAAATATTTTAAAATTAAATCCAGAGATGCAATTAAATTAATGGACTCAAGGAGAAATATAAAGCTATAGGATGTAACAGTGTAAAAGGCTATTTCATTGTTGTGTGAGCCTTTTGAGTATCAGATGGATTTTCATTACCAAGAGATCTGAATTCTTTTAGATCCCACTGTGACATTAAAGGCAGGATACCATGACAGTAATGCTTAATATTAAGGTACATATATGCTCCATAGCTAAGGGAGGATTCTCATTCTTCGATGAGCATTCCAAGCTCAGGGAGCTCACCCCTATTTTTCAGTGCATTCCTCTCTCCTTGCCCCATTTCATGAAGTTCACCCACTGATTCTGTCTTTCCAGAGTCCTCAGGGAAGCACCAGAAGTTACTTCAAGAGCTGCTGTGAAGTGATATGAATAATTCTTATTCCTGGAATTCACATTCTTGTAGAATAGAAACATTGGGTACATAAAAATGAGGGGATGAGTCTAATGGGGGTACCCTGTATTGTTGTATGTAGGTTTAGGTGTTCAGATACAAAGGCACAAGAACCTTCTTCAGTAACAGCACCTCAGGTGTCCCTCCTTGGAATCTCTTCCCTTGAAGAAAACAGGATTTTTGCTATTGCTTGCAATACAAATACTTTGCTGCAATGAGGACACGAGCTCAAATATAGAACTATAAATAATGTTTTCTATTTTAATTTTTATTTTAATTGGTGCAAGTTTGTGTGTTTGAAGGGCTGAGAATTTGGTAGAGGAAGGATATCAGGTTGTTAAATTGATCTCATGCCTACAGCTTGTGAATTTTTATGGTATTGTCTTCGTGGCAAATGAATCTCATAATGCTCAGTGTTGATTGTGGTCAAATGTTGTTATGTTGTTCTATTTTTCCTGGAGAGTAGGAAGAATTTTTAAAGGCTCTGTATTTCTTAAATAGTTTTTCAGTGCCCTCTGAAATATTTTGGTGTATTATACGAGTGATCATACATGAAGTATCTACAAAGTAAATCAGGCGCAGTGGTTCAATACCATTTTAATTGAATTGTCTTTGTATTTAAATTGAAATAGTCAATTGCAGAGGTATATTCGCCCAGGAAACCCAGTTTGCAAACCAAATTTATTCTGTATCTAACAGAAAAAGACCTGCATAAAATTACAGAGCCAGGAGCCCCAAGAATTAGATGTGCATCTTTCCCACAGCAGACTGCCCCTTTAAATTGGTCTCAGAGAAAGAACAGTGCATTTATAATTTAGCTTGTCCTGAAGGAGAGCTCTTCTCCGTGGGAGGATCCTCTTTAATTACAACTTCACAGTAATAAGATGAGAAATGAGCAAGCAAGAAAGTACTGCTGGAATGAGACATGATAAATCAGTTTGTCCAGGAAGCACGTTTATAACAGATCTATCACCACATTCAGCACGGCACTATCTTTCTTATTTCAATAAGGAAATCTCATGAAGAAATTTTAATTGCATACTATTAGGTGAAAGTCAATGTCCCATAATGAGCAAAGTGAAACCTGCATTTTTTCTTCTTTTATCTTCATGCTTTGAGTTCCCAAGGATTAACACAAAATGATTTGCCCTTAAATTGCACCCTTTTTTTTTTTTTTTTTTTTCCCTGTTCATTTGTCTGAAGGATGTAGATTTTAGGTAATTTAAAAGGCACCAAGCTTTTGCTGTATGCTTCATGCTTGCAAGTTGGGAGTCAGATGGGAAAAAAATTTCCAATTTTCAAAGTCTCCTATTGTTAAGGGTGACTGAATGGCAGCCTGCAATTATATGATTTCAATGTAATTCATTCAGTAGGGAAGAGGCTGGTTCATAGATGCCTGGCTTAAAAGATTGGCATTGCTTTGTGATTAATTTCCAAAGTTTGGAGGTATTTTCAACAGCATACAAAGGAAGCATGTGACAGTGACATTTTCTGGATTTGTGCTAGGATTGCTTTATAATTGAAGTGCTCGGCTAGTGGGGATCACATTATCATTGGAGGTTTATTTTTCTTAGGGTGAGCATATGTTTGTGTGTGTAAACATATAAAATATAGAAATATGCATCCATAAAAGCACATGTGTACATATGAGCACACAAGCATGTGATATGTGGAAATGTAGCAGGGGATTTTATTGTGTTGATGCCTTGCACTTGCCTCTTAAATGCAGATTTTCAAGAGTTACTTTTTTTTCTCTTGCATATGAGAAAGCTAATGATGAGGTTCATTCCTGAAAGAGCTGTAATTTAATGCTTGATTTAGGTTATTTAAGCAAAAAAAAAAAAAAAAAAAAAAAAGGTATTTGTTTTTTGAGTGAATTAAATTTGTGAATTATAGTTACAGGCAAAAATTGCTATAATGGGCAACTGGGAAGTACCTTCTCTACAACAGTTTTTTTTTTGGTCCATTGTTTGTTATGGTCAATGGATTCCCTAATTACTTACATTTAAAGCTGTGCCAAATCTTCATTATCAGACATCAAACCACATGAACCTTACCCACACAGAAAAGAGCTGAAATGAGTCAGGAATGAAAACAGAGTGCTTTCAGCTTCCTTCCAGAAGAAAGATGAACTACATTTCTACCACAAAGGACAGAGAAACTGAGGGCGACACTCTCAAAAATTTAAATCAAAAAAGCAATACATGCAATTTCCATGTGTCTTAACTGAGTTCTAAATTTTGAACATAACTGTAGTAATCAGAATGATCCTTTAAATACACAGACTTCTGTTTTTGCTGTATTTGTATGACTCTGGGAAGTCAGCTTGAGGAAGGAAGCTACACTCTGGGGGAAACCTGGGACTAAAGCTGGTAGTGCTGGCTGGAGCTGATTCTAGGTGAAGATTTTCTGATAAATTGATTTTTTTTTTTTTCCAGGAAAAGCAGGTTGGCTACTGTTATTGCTGGAAAAAAATTTAAAAAAAAATAAAAAAAAACCAAACCAGTTTCAGGAGGAAAGCTTCTTGAGATGAAGATCCCCGGGTCAGGTCCATATTCTTTGGGATCTTGAAACACTGTGAGAGATTTAGGATACAGAAACACTTTTGAAGTCATGGCAGAGAAATACCATTCTCTAAATATAGATGTTTCTCTCTTTGAGCCCAGTCTGAATTTCATACATGTGTCTTGAGGAATGGGCTGTATGAAAGAGAAAGAAGTAAAAAGGCAAGATATGAAACAAATACTTTGAATATTTCTCTTATGGAAAAAAATTTTGAATGGTTGAAGTTTATGGGTGTTTAAACTCGATCCAGCACCAGTCTGATGATGGTCTGTGTGGCTTAGAAAGGAAAAAATTAGACTTGGAAAAATAGATAATCCCACTTAGTAATTTTTTTCCCAAAAGCTGGGAAAAAAGACACTACAATGCCAAGATCCTTATGCATTGCCCAGCACCCAAATTTTCATGGTGATCAGAAGTCTTGGGGGTGATTTCACCTGGGGCAAGGCAGCCCATTTCTGCCTTCTCTTTCCTACCTGGTTTTGACTTGTGCTGAGCAGTGGTGAGGCTCCTTGTTTGGCTCAAGTACACAGGATCTCACCAAGGGTAGTGACATCTCAATTCATCTGGGTCTCACTGCATTCTCAGAGTAACCCTCCCCTCAGGATGGGGTCTTTAGGAGGCCAGAATATTACAGGGCTGGAGATTGCTTTTGGCATTTCAGTACGCTAGGGTTGTCTTTTGAGTGAACCCAGCATCGCTGCAGAAAAGTGCAGGGAAACGTGAAACAGCTGGGAGCCAGGGTTATGAAAAGATAAAAGCTGTTAAAAATGTCAGATTGCCTGCCTGGTGCTGGTGGCCACAGGCAGCAGAGCAGAGAGGAGGGGATGGAGAGGTAGGGATGGGGAGGCTCACAGGGGTTGTTTGCCTCCCTTGGTGCAAGGTGGGTTTGTGTGATGGACACACACCATGTGGGGGAAATTCTCTTCTCAGTATGAAATGATTGTCTATTTGTTCTGCTTGTGGAGCTGCCATTAATGCCAGTGGGACTCGTGGAAAGATTCTGAATGGGAAGCCAAGAGCAACTGTGATTCAGAGATGAGCAATTTGCCCCATAATGTGAAGGCAGCTTTATGAGCTGTTTATTCAACTTGCTCTGTGCTGAAATTGAAACTCCTCAAAAATGGCCCATTTGTACGGTCACCTGGTCCCACTGTATCACACAAACATCACTGCTTTGGTTTTTTATTGCACACTTTTTGGGATGTCAGGGACACAGGACTGCAAAGGGCTTATGTAAAAAGTCCAGACCACTGAGATCAGAATAAATGAAATGTTCATTCACAGGGCATAATTCTCTTCTCACAACCATTTAATTTCTATTCTTTCAAATGAATTCCAGAGTTCAGCAGTAGCTAATAAAAAAAAAAAAATTCAGTTTTGATGAACACATACCCAGAACAGGATCATAATGGTGATGGCATCACTCTGTGATGGCAAATGCCTGTGATTTTTCCCGTAATAGAAGAAAGGGATAACAAACAAGTTAACAGCCTCTCCCATGGTACTAACTTCATAGTAAATATTGGCTAATTGCCAATGATAGCAGGTGTTTGTGTATGATCTTGTGCCAGATTTAGTGACTTTTCAAGTATTAACATGTGAAAAGTGCAGATTTTGTCCTTTTTTTTTACTTAGAGATGAATTTACAAAATCATATACATCCAAGTTGAGACAAGCAAAAGTTGGTCTTATAACAATCATAGAATCATTAAGGTTGAAAAAGACCTCTAATATAATCCAGTCCAACCATTAACCTAACACTGATGTTAGTTACTGTCAGTCATTTTACAGTTATTAACCTAAAAGAAACAGAAAGATAACTGATGATAGCTCATCACCAATATGTGGGATAAAATAAAGAGGGATTTTACCAGATCTTCACGCATGAAACACATAGAATATACAGCTCTAGATTCAGGCATTTGTATCACATTGGTAATCAGGAAAGGAGAGATGGTGTTTGGAATGATTCCTGACTGGAGGATAAATGTGCCAAGCTATTATTACACTACATTTGATGTATTTGTTTATGTTGCAGTGACGCAAATGGAGAATTTCCATTTCAAATGAATGAAGATGGTGGAATTTGTTACTATGTGGTGGCTGCAGAGTGGCCTCTGAAGGCACCTGGATTCAGTCCAGCTCCTGTTCTATGCCAGTGGCTGAAAAGACCTGTCTCTCCTATGCCACCTCTTATTTCCAGAGTGTCACAGGCATGCAAGGATCTGTGAGGGCCTGGCTCTCTTTCTCTCTCTCCCTGTCTCTCTGGTCCAAAGAACATCCTAATTCTGACACAGAGCAGAAAGATTTGTTTTAGCTGTAACTGTGTTTTCAAATGCCCTGTGGAGTGGGGCTGACACTTGTAGAGAGCTTGCTAGAGGCTTGCCAGGATGTGGGGTTTAGGTTGATGCAGCTGCTTGGAAGAATTCACCCTTTGAAATGTATGTTGGGGTTTTATTGACTTGGAAAACCACCTTAAATAACTAAGCAGCTTTGTGAACCACTGTACCCCTTTAACTGTATAAAGGCTACTTCTGAGTTATTTTTATCTCTAATTCCAACATTTATAGTTAGAATTTAGTGTGGGCATGAACTAATCTATTTCAAGTATTTCTGCTTTTCTAGACAGTACAATTTCCTCATTTTAGGAAATATACCTCTTGTTGTAGATGACTTTTACTTAATTTATTTAGCATGGAGAAGTGTAGGTGGGGATTACACACACCAGTCTACACACTAATAGAGAAATGCTTAAATTTTGCCCTATCTCAGTAAATGGCTTTCCTTTAAGACTTAATGTTCCTCTGATTTCTCTGTTTTAAAAGTTTTGGATTTGTTAAAATTACTGCTAATTTGAATGTACTGCTGTACTCTCTTTGAAACCTAATGAAAGACTGTGCAATTAGCAAAGCTTTTTCCCGCTAATAAGTTCATTTTGTCTTCTTGCAGCAATATTGAAGAAAAAATCGCTATTATGTGATACCATGGTGCAAAGCTTGTGCAGAACATTGTTAACACCTGTATGGAAGATATTAAGTCTCATATTTTAAACCCACATTTGCTGTTTCCCTGTAGGTGGGAGCATCTGCTGACTCCAGGAAGTGCTTTTTTCTGGGGGAGATCACCTGGTTTGAAAGTGTAACAATTTTGGTGAACTAGTTATCTGACTGTCATGGAGCAACTTGGTTCTTACAATTTCAAAGCAATCTTATCAAATTCCTAGGCCTACTATGCTTCTGATGTGCTTTGGAAGACTCATAGAACAACATGAAAAGATTTTTTTTTCCCCTAAAAGGATTCTTTCAGAATCAGAGATATGAGGACAATGAAATCCTTTAGAATCAAAATTTTTCCTTTCCCCAGATTCAGAGCTCTTAGTATTTTCTGCAACACCTGTCTATATTGGATGTATAGCACATTTACCACCTAGAGAAGTAGAACAAGGCACTAGCAGATAGCTGTCCTTAATTCTGTGATTAAAGAGATCCAGTCCTGGCTGTAAGGATACTATGAAAATACCCAAACAGCTAAAATACCTGATTTTAGCAGTGGAAAAAGATCTTTATTAAACCTGACGAATTCATTCAAGTCTTGATCATGGTGGGACCTTCAAGGGTGAGCTAACCTCTCCAAGGTGGAAGGAGGTTTCCTCCCTGAAGATTCCTTGACTCAACAGTCCATCCACACACCTAGTATACCCACTTTCTCAGCCCACTGAGTGCAGTGATGAAAACTTGGTGTTATTTGACCTTTTCTTCTGATTAAAATGCTTGGTGCTGGGATTAGCCGAGTTTGGACACCACCGTGGCATTTTGAATTCAGGATGACTATGTAATATCAATTAAAATGACAGTGACAGGGCTTTTCTTGTACAACTCTTTAATACAAGCTGTAAGACACAGAGGGGTTTGGTGGTTTCTTTGTGGCTCGTTTCTTTCCTACTCTCTGTATTTTCAACTAAGGGGACACGGTCCCCTGCCAGTAGATGCAGGCTATTTAAATGCTCCATTGGAGAGGGATTAAAGTTTATGCAAGGTCACTGGGGATGTGATAATTATAATCACAGGTTTTTGGCTCCACAATGACAGCCATTTGTTATTTTCGCTCGAGTAATTCCTGCAGCTTGGAGCTGTTGACAAGCGTGCACTGATTTACTGGCCCCCCCAGGTCCCAAGGCAGTGTCCGCTCTGAAGTCTGACACCTCTGCCTGGCTCCTGCTGCTTTCAGTATCTTTTCTGCTGCGAGCTGCAATACCGACTGAAAATTGGAGAAAAATATTGTGTTAGTTTATAATGGGATCTGAGAGAGAGAGAGTCGTAGGGTTGCTGAGTTTGTTACTACTCTGCAGCTTCCCCACTCTCCTTCCAGGGCTGAGCATTTGTTTCTGTGTTGTGAGGGGATTAATAAACTACTGATGTGATTTACAGTGTGAGACCATTGGAGTATTTTTGTGGTGAAGAGGCCTTGAGAGTTTGGATGCAAAGATCAAGAGCAAAAAAAAATAAAATCCATTCTTTAGAGCAGCAGATCTCCCTTCTGTCTCTTCAGCCTCCTCGTCTCTCTTTCCCTTTCTTTTTGATTTATGTTGCCTTATTTTGTTTGTTTTTGCAATCAGAGGTAAGAGCATTTTAATATATATTAAATGGTGATAAATTGAGAATAGCTGATGGGTTAGGGCCGATACGACATTTGTCTTTATGGGTGGGGAGATTGATAACTCATGAGTGGCATGAAAAAATCAAGCAAAATCACTTAATAGGGAATCCATTTTTTGGAAGAGCATTTTTCTTTTGTGCAGGCGCATGACTGCCACAATAGCTCCTTATATTTTGTTTATTCAGCTTATCTGTGCTTTCCCCAGGCCTCAAATTTCCTTGCTCCTTTCTCTCTAAAACATCCTCACATTCCTAATTTACATTCCATGCATTTAATACATGACATTTCTATCTCCCTTGCTGAACCTTCAACACAATTTAGTTCCTTGTCTACAGCTCAAACTCTCATTTGTTCTTCACAAATAAATTTCAAAGTCTTCCATATCTGGTCCACCATCTGTGCTCTCACTTCTGAACACAAACAAGGTAGGTCCAGGACACTTCCAGATGTCCCCAGAAGAAATGGTGGTAGGGGAACCACTGGGAGCTCAGTTTAATGCCAGATGAGCATACAGATGTTACAATTTTCACAAGATGCCTGAGAGCTTTGCCTATCAAGCTGTCCATGCCTAGGCCTGGAAGTTTCCCCAAGCCTAGCACTGTAGCCCTCTTTCTTCCTACTCCAATGAGCTGCTTTTGGATTTTTTTTCTGTTTTTTCTTTGGCACTATTTATCCTCAGACTTTTTGCTTCTGCCTCTTTCTCAGTACCTGGCCATCTAAGGTTTTTTATAAGATCCCACCCACTTATCTTCAGGGATTCTTGGTACTGGTGATTGGTACAAAATATTCCTTTCTCATCAGCCACCTCAAATTTCCCAAAGCTACCTTGTTTTCATTTGCTCAGAATGACATTATCCCAGAGAACTAGGCCAAGAGGAAAGTCTGGCTGTCTCTGAATAACCAGTATTCTATTTCCAAGTCTCAGTTTTGCTCCCACTCAAATGTACTGCAAGCTTTCTATTTGGTTTCCACTCAGTGTTCCTCCTCAAAGCACCAAATAACTTCTCCATTTCTGATGTGAGGAAATAATTCTTCTTTTCCAGCCAGTTGCACCACTGGAGAGGTTCTGGCATCACTAGTAAGTGCTATATTCCTCTTGACTCTGTCCTCACTCCAAGCTGGCATCCATTTAAATTTCTAATGGTGAGTTTATGACAGCTTGCTCACTTTTCAAACCTCCCTCCCTTGACATCAACTCAGTTTCTTCTTTTGCCTCTTCTTTCCAGTATGTCTTGGAGTAACAGGCATCCAGGGAAGTAGTGTAGTCACCATTCCTGGAGCTATGTAAAATACATGTATTTGTTGTGCTTAGATACATGGTTTAGTAGTGCCCTTGGCAGTGGGTTATGGTGGAACTTGAGGATCTTAAATATCTTTTCCAACCTTAATTATTCTGTGATTATGGACTATGTATGCTCAACAGAATTCTTCATATTCTTTATTCCTTTAACCCTCTGCTCTTTCTGTTGACTCTTTCTGCTTAATGTTGCACTATAGTTTCCAAAATTTTATTTCTATACACATGGATTTTCCTCTTCTGGATATGTTTTCTCAATATGAGTATGTTACCCCAACATTTTGTATCTCAGGCTATGAGTTGGCTCTCAAGATGGAAAATATTTGACCTACTCTTGAAATTTAATTTAATATTTTTCTCCCATCTCTGGTTTCACCTCCAGAGCAACATTAACATTTTTACTTATTTAAATCCTGCTTCAGCAAAGATCCTTATTTGTATTATTACTTTCTGAGCTGTTGTAATCTTCTATGATTATCTCTGCCTACAAACCTGGCCCCATTTCACTGTGAGCTAATTGAAAGCACTTGAAAAGTCAAGGAAAGTTCAGGAGAAAGGAAAGTTTGCTGTCTCCTTTTCCTTCCAGCAAAATGGAGTGTATTCTTTGGCATCATGTAGAGGTGTCCTTGCCAGGGGCATCAGCAGAATCCACCTGTAAGGCACGTCAGGTCTGAGGCCAGGTGGGAAGTCACTGCTCTTCTCTGAGTTTGTTTCTGCAATAAAATAAAATGTGAACTTTTGGGAATTTAAATCAAGAAACTCTTCTTAAAAAGTAGAAATTTGTCACCTGAAGCAAAGTATTTATCACTGAAGCAAAACTGTCTTCTCCAATGCTATATTATTACTCATAGAGGTTAATGCTCAGGAACAAGGACCTCCATTGTTGTGCAAAATAACTAAATTAAGAAGACTATAAGGGTAAAATCTTTATGTGTTCTAAGACTGTTAAAAAAGGTGAATTAATTAGTACCTGTATTCCATGTGTTCTGCTGCATTTGGAAGAATGATTTTATTGACCACTGAATTATGCAGGATTTCAACCAACTCTTGCACCAGCAAATGATAGCAGTACAACAGTCATCTTTTCTTGCCTTGTGGATGTTCTTTGGCTGCTTTTAAGGCATGTAATTTTTGGGAGGCAAATGCTCAAAGGCAGCAGATTTGTGGCAGCATCAGCATGAGATGACTTGGGATTTGCCAGCAGAGATGGATGAAATAATAGCTTGGATGTGAGCTCCCCTCTAGGACCCTGGAGGATGAATTAGGTAAATAACTTGTGAGGTCCACAGGTATACAAATCTCATTTTGGCAAATTCTCCTCTTGCACAAGAGGTCAGTGAGTGTACAGTAGTAATTCCTAGCCTATTCCCCAAACATCCAACACACAATTACCTACATGAATCAAACACGTGTGGAAAAGATCTCAGTTTAGAGTCTGAAAGAGTGCTGTATTCTGGTATTTTAATAGTAACATTATATGCAGGAAAAATGAGGGTCAGAGATAAATGCTGAGCCACACTTTAGGTGTACCACAGACCAACAGGAACATGATTCCACTATTCAGTATATAAAAAAGCTGTTATCAAGAGCACCATGATCGATTTCTTCTGTTGAACCTCATGCTCAGCAAGAATTGATTAGGAAGTAATAGACTTAAATGAACTGAAGAAAATTTAAGATTTACTTTAGAAAGAACTTTCTAACTGTAAGGACTGGTAACAATGCAACAGCTGAGTTATTGAATCCCCATATCTGCAAGCTTTCACTTTCTTAGTGTGAGAAATGGTGGTGTTCCTGGATTGGAACAGATGAAAGGGTTAGATTATTTATTTTTTCTTTGTTTTGTTCCTACAATCATGATCTAAACTTAAAAATAATATTCAGTACCTTTCTCTCCTCCTAACCTTCCATGCATTCTAAGTTCTCTATTTTTTGTTCCCCAGCTGCCACCCTTTTTAAGCTTTACACAGGTTCTTTACCCTTCTCCACTGTTTTTGTAGGTGTGGTTCTGGGAAAATGTTTGGTCCACTTCTACTTCATTCCCCAGTGCAGCTGTGCTGGCAAAGTAAGCCTTCCACCAACTCTTTAGTTCAGAGTGATACAGTGTAGATGAATGGTGCTATATAAATGTAAATTTCAATTCATTCCCTTCATTTATTCAACAAGCTATCAACACAACCTTGTCATTTCAATTTTTCACACTTTTTTTGTGGGGGTCCTCTGTCTCGGTGAAGTCTCATTTCCTCAGCCCAGTGCCAAAGGTGACTAGGCTGTATTACAGTCACTTTCTTTTTTAAGTGGTCAGATGTAATGAGAAGCAGGAGGAAGCCAGTTGCAGCCTTTTCCAACCTTTCCCTTGGATTCATTAACCAGGCCCCAGCTGGACAGGTAATGCTGCCACCTCCACCACTGTACAGGTACAGATATGGGATGATATGTCTTGTGTGAGTCATGCAACTTGCTTTTTTATGTGCCCTGTTAGCTGTATTTTTCAAACTTTGGTAAGTGATGTACTTTAACACTGTTCAATGTAAATACTAAAAATATTTACATAGGAACTACCAAGAGTTAAAGCCCCACATGGTGGGGAGGGAAATGCATTACAGAAGAATTAACTTTCACAACACCACCCCTTTCCCATTACTGCTGGAAAGAAAATATACTTTTGCTTTTGCCATTCTGCCCAGGACTTTTTCTTCCACAGATAGTTTGAATATAGATTTTGCAGGTGAAAGTGTCCTTGTATGTACTTACACAGACCCTTGCAAAGAGATACCTGTTCTTACATCAGCAGCAGCTTCCCAAATAGTTAATATGAAGACATTCAAGAAGAAAAGGATGAAAAAGGTCCTTCCACAGTCCCCCATTGTAATCTGGCCATTTCATATTTCTACATTGTTGTCTGAGTGCCAAAGAGAACTCTGGCAGTTAAAATGCCATTTTCACTGATATGACTGGTCATTACTAAATCACTTTTACAGTGTTTTTTGGGTCTTTTTGCCCTGTCTGGCCTGTTTGCACCTTGTCCCTTGAGGTCCTTCCAAACACTTTAAGCTATCCCACTAAATGTGCTTTCACACCAAACGGAGTTTATTCATTTGTCCTTGCAAAGGACAACAAATAATATCATAATATAACATAATGTATATGTGGGTTGGTCAATTTGCAGCCCTTTGTGAAAACTGTACAATTTTATCCAAGATGTGTATGTTAATAATACCACAAGAATCCACAGGGAGAGTCCAAATGTGGAGCTGGAAATACTTGATTTTGATCTGCTTTAGCACAGCGTCTGCTTTTCAGAGAAGAATTTCTCTACCATCTCCTAGAGACACCTTTCCAACATCTTACTTCTGAGCCTTACAGAATTGAAAATTGTCTTCTTATTTGTCTTAGCCTCTCATGCAATCTCCCCTTCTGTCTCTGCCTCTTGTATTAATTTTTTTCTTTACACTCTCTTAACTTCCTTCTGCAATCTTTCTAGTCCTCCTCTCTATCTAATGTTTTATAGCTTGCATATGCCTCTTTCTTAACCTTAATTACTTTTTGCACTTCCTACTCCTAGTGTATTTATTGCTTGATAGCACACATAAGCCTTGGCGTAGATTCATTTATCTTTGAACGTTTCTCATTTGCCTTTGGTTCATTTGGTAGCAGTTCTGTACCTCAGCTAGCAGGCTGTGGGTTCAAGATTCACCCCAATATTAGGAGTGTTTTTTGGGGATTCATCCTGAAGGGGATTTATAAGGCTTTTGGATACCATACTGGTGATTTCAGGCAGTACCTTCCATAAGCATTTCTTCTGCACAGCTCTGCTGCTTGCCAAATCACCCAGGCAGGTAAAAGCTCAAGACCCTACTGCATTTTATGGAAAGAGTAAGAAAACTAGTTGTCTTGGTTAGTACTCGGTGAACAAAATGTTTCCAAGGCCATTACTGTACATGTGAGTTATTGTTAGCTTCTACATTGGTGATTTTCATCATTAGAACCCTGTGACATTTAATCAGGGCAATTAAACAGTTTGATAGTTGTTTCTTATATAGGGGTGTGGTGAAGAAATTAATAATTTATTGAACCCTGTTTAAATGGCACCAACCTAGGGACAAGAGCCTCAAATGTTAATCTTTTGGACCAGCTACCCCTCCTGGAGTTTATTAAAAATAAACCTTGATTCAAATTACAGTGTAGCTATTAGGCTCACCATATTTTTATTTGCTAATACAGCAGATTGATATCTGCCTTTTTAAAGCAACTTCAAAATCATAACTCTCTCTGTTAAAATTTTCAGACTTACCTGAGTTTAGAGCAGTGGTTTTGCATCAGTGTAGTCAGGAACATGAGCAGTTCTAGTTCACACTAGTTTGCAATAAGAGACAAGATGGAGGACCTGAAATGGTCTCATTCTCTGTGGTTTTTGTTGTTTATAGCTGTCTCTGACCCACCTTTCCCCCTTTTTTCCCCCTCCTATGCCAACAAGTAATATTGCTAAGATCTATGCTCTAATGATGAGATTGGTTTATAATAATATTGTGATCTTTTTCTTAAAAAAAAAAATATTACTGTCCTTTGGGTTCTTTTCTGAAGAATTCATCTTTGTGCAATTCATTGTCACATTTGCACGCTAACCTCTACCTCTGGTTGGAAAGGGTGTTACTGGAGAAAAGCTGCATTACAGAAAATTGCACCATAAAATAGCCATCCATATCCTGGTCAGATCCATGTCTGACAAAATGGTATGTAATGTTCATGGCAGGTGGATGTTAACTAAGATTTGCTACGCAGTTTTGGATATGTCTGCTCTGGATTTTATACTGACTTCAATGGCAGAAGAAACATGGATTTAAAGTCACAAAATTAGTGGATAAAGGTCAACTGCTACTCCTTGCTATGCTGCTGCTGTTCACTGTCCTTGTAGAAAGCCACAGAAAATCTGATGAATATATTTTTAATTATGTTTTGTTATAGTAAATGACACCAGAACTGCCTCTGATGATGTTACCCATCAATTTAGTGCAAGATAACCCACAGAAACAAAAATAAAAACTGAGTTGGAAATCTACAGCTGATTTATAAATTGTGTGCTAAAGGCAATTTGCTCTCTTTGTCTGCTGCATTTACCCAATTGCTGCTGAAACTAATTGCTCTTTTCTGGGCATTCTTTAAGGAAGAAAAAAGCAATCCAATGCCACACAGCAAAATAAACAAAAATGTGTGGCAATGTGAAGCAGCAAATTGTAATCAGAGCTCCCTGCTAATTATCGGCTGCTTATCGGAGAATCGTGTCCAACACACAAGTGTAATTGCAAATGACAACAGGAACACGGCTATGACAAGCACAAGGTGGAACATTTTCAAGCACATAGAGAGCTCTGGCAGTGTCAAGGTCCTTTTCAGGTCAGATCCCCAGCAGCTGATCTAGTTCTGTGCTGAGGGTGATTCAAAGGTTAAGTCTTATACCAAAGGGCTGTTCTGGTCAGACACATAATTGGAATAACAAAGTCAATATATGTTGCTGGTTGTGGGACACAATCTTCATTTGATCTCTCACACGGCAGATTAATTAAGTGTTATCAATTAATGGCCTGGTAAAAGTGAACATCCTGTTAGTCAGTTTTCCAAGTAGTGTCAAGCATATGCAAGCCCTGGAGGGGAAGGAGAGGGTGGGGAGAATCACCCCTGAACGGTACCACTGCTTTCCAAGAGCTGGAAAACAAAAATAACAGGAATATAGATCGCAAATATAAAATGAAACAATTATAGATGCTTGCCATTGGTTCTCTTTTTACAGTGACTCTGAGCTTTGAGTGGACCTGTGATTCAGTCAGGCTCTCACCAAATCCTTTTGTGAGAAATACATTATCCTACACCAGTACATATCAAACTGAGGCATCAGCATGAGGGGCTGGGAGATGTGACACCTTTGAGCACTGAGGGACAGTACCTGGAGGAGCAATATGATGGCCTTCCTTCCCCCTGTTGCGACTGCTCAGGTGAGCAAGTGCTCACTGGTGTCAATAATTGATGGTGCCAATGCATAGGTTTGCCAAGTCTAGGATGCTCACCAGAGAGAAGGAGCAAATGTATTTCCAAGCTTGGTGTAAAGAATATCTCTTTGTGTGGTGTTTCTTTGTTGGTTTTTTTTTTTGGTTTTTTTTTTAACCTATCTAATAAATTTTGCATTTCTAAGACTTTAGGAGTTGATTTGCAAAAATAGAACTAAATAACACAAGTGCATGAAAGCATTTAATCTGAACTGCATTTATTGGAGAAGTGTTTTGGGCATAAAGCAATGAATCTTCAGCACACCGAGCAGCAACCAGTAGAGCTGAAATTCAAGCAATCTTTTCTGCTCTTCCTGATCAAAATCTGTTTAATTTTGCAAGTGCACCCCCAGAACTTGCTCTGGTGTGAAAAGGCATTCAGGCTGCCAGCAAATACAAACTGGAGAGATACATTACTTAGAGAGAGTTTGTCTAAAAGATGTTTGTAAAATGTTATTGATTCCTCTTAATGTAAATTTTCCTGATAGTAGTAATGCCTTTCAGGATTTTTTTTTTTTTAGTCAATACAACAACAAAAACAACAACAACAACAACAAAATAGGGTTCGTCTCCGTGTATTTCAAGTACTGGTGCTGTTAGAGGTGTCTGAGTGGCTGCACAAAGAGATGGATTTGGCTTAGAATGAAGCTCTTTCTCTTGTGAGGTGAAACACAGATACCATTTTATTTCAAGGCAGTTTCACATGCTTCACAGTGATGTTCCAGTCACAGGTATCCTACATTTTGTGCAAATATTTGAGAAGAAGAAAAACCAGACTGCTGTTCAGACCAGAGGGAACCAGATGTGACATGTAGACTGCAGAGGGTTGGGCTGAAGAATGGGGAGATTTCTGGGTTTGGGTTTTTTTTTTTTTTGCTTTTCGGTAATTGTATTTGTTGTTGGAGTTTTTTGACCAATGACTGGATATAATTATAGACCAAAAGAGGTTCTAGTTGTCAGATGATAAAAAGGATGTGGTATCTAATTGTTTTTAAGACATTTTTCAGCATCCTATTTATCTGTCCTTTTCGTTCCTCTAAATTTTACCTGTTTCACTCTCATTAAATTGTGTGGTTTTCTCTGCATTCTCATGGGTTTGAATTTTGCTTGCCCTGGTTCCTGATTTTGCAGATTTTACAAGATTTTGGGATTCCCTCAGAAGCCCCATGTTGGATGCCTTTCCAGAGTTTCTGGAGATCTGTATTTTGGATCATGGGTGCTTGGCACATTTTGTAGGATCTGGCTATCAGGACCTGCTCAGCTGAATGGGTTTCACAAAGCCTTTACTGCACAAAACAAAAGAGAACAAAAAGTTTGAAGCATTCCCTGCACCCAAAGAGCAGAGACCCAATGACCCATGGCAGGCCTGGTACAGTTATCCATGCTCCTCCATGGGCAAAGGGAAATCTTTGGGACTACCAAGCCAGTACAGTTTGAACACTCTAAACTATCCAATTTAAAGGTCTGGGCTCTCTGATGGCCTGAAGCACAAGGTTCTCCCACCACACAGTAGCTGCTCTCAGTGATTGATGGCCAAGCAATGGTAGGGGAATGGTTTCATCACAACTTTTCTCTGTAAGACAATTCAACTCTTGCTCATTTGCTCATCTTTACAGACTCTCTGTAACCATTTTGGTCACTGAGTAATGTATATGCTTCAGCATAATTCTCATTATATTTCTTGATAGAATAATTTGTAACAACATCTCTTCTAAAAATGCACTTCCAAGTTGCAGCTCCATTTTTAAGGCAGAGTAATCTTCCTCAGTTTTGTCTCCATGATTAAGCATCTCAGTTTATTTCGTACAATTTTTTCATTCTTTTGCTTTAACATAAGCAAAAAAACCAGTTCCACAAACCTTCACTTTTCAAAAATATTTTGACATGTGATTTACTGAAGTTATCTGATGAGTTTCAGAAGAAATATATGTCTTCTTGCCTTCCTATAATATTATGTGTAATAGCGGTGACTGTCTGTGTTTTTCCACATTGATAAGATGAAGAATGTAGAGTTTCTGCAGTCTCCATTTGTTATTTGGGACAAAAGGGATAATACCTTTTTCTGTAGCATTTACTAATTTCCTGTGCTGCTTACAGCTTACTCCTTCTCCCTGCTATTGGCTTTTTTCACTGGCCACATCCACAAGGCAGAATCTGTCAGTACCTAGATAATGTTGTCACCTCTGCAAACATGTTTCCTACTGACATTTCAGTATTGATAGAGAGAATGGCTGGAGCATCAGTGCACAAATTCCTGCCACATTGCTGTCAGGTTGTCCAGGTTGGAATGAAAATCAGATGGAGATGATGTGGGTAGGGGTCTTCTCCTTGTTTTACAAAATGGGCTAAATTGCAGGTGGATGCATTTCCAGTACTGGCAGAGCAGAGCCAGACTCGGGAGAGTTTGCAGATGATTGAGGTAAGAAAATACTGAAGGTTGGTGCCAGGCACTTTATTAGCAGTTGCAGAGTTCTAAAGACACTGAAGTTTACTGCTGCTGAGCCCCTGGAAAATGCTTTGAAGTTAGTCAGCAAAAACAACAACAGGCAGCAGTACCAAAATCCTTTTGTTGGAATGTCTTGCGGGTCTTAAATTTATGGTGTCATGGTGAGTTTTTTGCCAAGAACTTCCACATATTAGGATAGAAAACTTTCTGCTATGCTTCTCTCTACAGCCTTGTCTGAGATCCTGAGCTCCAGCTGAAAAAAATGCTCCACTGTCATATTTTCTGTACAGTTTGAGGGGTGCTTTTTGAAGCATAGGAAATAGTTGGTGCCTTTGAGTGGAGTCCTTGACCCTTGCTGCAAGCAACTGCTGAGTGCAGAATATGTCGTTCCCCCTTCTGAAGCCTCTTCATGGGTGAGGATACTCTCTCAGCATCTGGTGTGCTCCTTTGAAAGTGCTCCTTTGAAAATGACACTGAACCTAGAAGTAAAGAAAAGCTTTTCCAGCAACATGAGACAGAAACATTGCTGTCCATGGCAAAGAATACCACAAAAGGAGGATTTATATACTCTTTAAGCAGGAGATCCTTAACTGAGGATTCTTGCTGTCTGTCACACCTTCCCTGTTTTCTACTCTGTCACATCATGGCCTTTACTACAGATTTTTTGGGAAAGTAAAACTCAGTCTTCTTATTTTTGCCTGAAGCAAATGGCTTGGCAATGAGAGCAACAGAGAAGTTCATCTTTATGCCAACAGCACAAAGACCTCCTCTGTCAGAGCAATGCAAACCTCTGAGTTATATACATAGAACAAAAAGATGGACAAAAAGAGAGATAAGGTCTTGTGATGTGAAGCAGCATCTCTTATTTTCTGTTTATCTGAAAATTTTTTTGATTGCTTCAGCAAGGTCAGATCCCACTGCCAAATTAGAAATGGGCAGTTTTAATTCATTTCCTACTAAGAAAGCTGGATTTTTGATAGGAACTTAATTAATTTTGAAAGAAAATTTAAACATGCCGGCCACAAGTTCTGAAAGTAAATGGTGACTATTTCTTTTCCAATACCTAAAAGAACATCTGACTATACTCTGATAAAACCTGCCTTGGTTCAAAGAAGCTCTGCTACCTGCAGGTATTTATCCCAGTGGTGGTAGCTGATTGCTTCTCTGAACATGTACAACTCCATAGGAGACAGATTCTGGACAGTAGTTGAACTGGCACATATTTGTGCTGCAAAAAATGATACTATTTTAATAGAAAAACAACCCAACATGTCACATTCCTATTTATTCCTAGAACTACCCCCTATACTAAGAGTTTCACTGATGTCACTGCTGCTCTTCTTGCAATAAGATGCTGTTTTACCCAAGAAATACTGGGAGATCCCAGTTAACCTCTGCTAACCACTCACAGCTGTGCTTTGGCAGAAGGAGGAGGCTGCATGGTTCAGTAGCCACTTTACATCATCTTATTCTTGATGTAAGGATGTAATGATGTAGAGATGACCCCTAACTCCAATTTTGGGACAAAAACCTGAATTTAGGCTTAACAACAATTTTTTACTGGGAATGAAACTACCATTCTACCAAACTACTGTGCCATTAAGAAGGAAAATTTCTCTGATATCCTTAAAGTGGAAGTGCAGAACTACAGTGTTTCTGGGCTGTTGAAGTGCTTTAAATGTAGACAGCACCTGAAGTTACTTCCCAAGTTGATTTGCTTAAACTATTGCAAAAGCCTTTGTGCAAGCTCTTACACAAATGTAAACCTTGCATATACTGCTTCAGCTTAAACGGATTCCTTTCTGAATTAAGCCCAATTGAAATAAGCTGGGTTCAAATTGATTTAATATTGTCCATGTGGATTTGCAGTGGTGTGACTAAATTGATTTAAGAGCCTTCCTTCAGTTAAATGAATTCAACTTTTCTTACAGTAGGTTTTGAGTATCTTGAGATCTGGGGCTAAAATTCAGTTTTCCACTGCGTGTTCAAAGAACCCCACTTGGCCTGTCTGCTGAGTAAAAGGAAGAGCTTGCCTTCCAATGGTCTGAAGTCTTACATCAATACAAAATATCCGTGTCCTTTTATATGATCTTGTATTTTGTGTTCTGATTGATAGAGAAAGACAAAGTATTGTACAAGTAACTAGGAAGAAAGAAGAAAATTTAATCTTAGGGTTTTGGCTGTGGCAACTCTTAATTAATGATCAAGTGACAATGACCAAACATAACAGAGAGGATGAATAACTTCAAAGTAAAATAGATGTGGTCAGACTAATGATATAAACTACCTCTTCAGTTCTGTATTCTGAATACACACAAATCATTTAGATTTCTTATACTTTGTTGTACTGTAAAGGGAGATGCACCCAGTTTAATTGTGTCCCATTGATTTTTTTTTGCCTTTTGTGAAATAAGCCTTGTTTGGCATAATGAAACTTTTGTTTTCTGCAGCTCTTCTACATTGTCTCTTTTAAAAAATTCACCATTTACTCTTCTGCACAGAGCAAAAATCTTTCCTTAAAAATGAGGAAAGCACAATACCCTCTATTTCTGAAATCATTAGAATTGACTTTTGGACAATCAATGTGTTAAATGATGTAATTATCCAATGGTCCTTTCCCCACTTAAACCAGTTTGAAAGTTAAAGGTTTGTTTTAGATCAATTCCAACCACTTTGTGTGCAAATTGCACAACTGCCTTCTCCTTAACTTATCTCACAAATCCAATAGTGGCATGTCCATGTAAAATGGTTCTCTGATGAGGAATTCTGAGTGGGAATATGAACTTGTTTAATGATGGAGAAAAGCTCTGACTCCTGAACTTATCTTTCAGTCAGACCCAGCTGAAGCAGAAGTTACTGGCAATGGTTCCACTGATTCAGGATCTGTAAGTTTTCTTTTGTAGGTGTAGAACACAAAGCATTTTTGGGATAGTCCTAGACTTCAGGGCACACCTTGTGGTGTAGACACAGTGCCTGCATGTGACACCAAGCCACGGTGTGATAAATGTCGCCCTCTGAGTCATCAGCCTTCCTGGCAGAAGGTCACTGGTTTCTTCAAGAAGTTCTTTGGGACACAGCCCAGCCATCCCCAAGGATTTGTGCTGTTCCAGGCATGCTCAGAGAAGCTGCTGGTGGCTGTCAGCTCTGGCACCAGACCCATGAGGCACCTGCAGCCACCTGGAGCAGCATCAGGAGGGCATGTGGGACTTACGGCTGCATTTTGACTGGAAAAAGTGAACCCGTGCTGAGGGCTCTGGCTGCTCTGTTCTGCTGCAGCAACTCAGGCCTGAGGTGCTAGGCTGCTGCTATAGGGTGAATGCAAGAAACTATGATTAAGGCCATCAAAATGACATTTGTGGCACCAGATGAGTCCACAAGGAATGTGTCTGGGTCAGCTGTGTCCCAGCCAGCAGAATTTCCCTGATGTAGCTCCCTGGGGAGCAACAGAGAAGCAGCCACTGGCTGGCTTCACCACCAGGTCTCCTCTCCACCTCCCCACTGGCAGGTTCTTCTTTTCTGCTGCAATGTGAGCTCTTAGTGCTGCCCTGGCTTGAGCAGGTTCCAGTCCAGTCCTGGGTGCCACTCTGGTGCAAATGACAACAGGACTGCTGAGTGGAGAAAGCCCACATTTCGTGGTGGGCTCACATGTGCAGAGTCCTTAGTGCAGCACAAATCTTGGTCTGAAAAGAGAATGTCCCCACCTTAACAGCTGAGACAATGCAGGGATCTGTGTTCTTCAAATTGCTTTAGATGACAGGAAACTGTCAGTTAATTAGACAGTAAGGACTGGGTGCAAGTGAGGGAAAAATAATCTTGAATTAAAAATAAATGGTAAAATGTGTATGTTTTTATTTATTTAGATTTTGTTATTGAAACATGAGTTGTCAATTATCTAACATGTGTCTTTTGACTGAGGAATAACCTTCACATTGTGTTTGATGCATTGTAAAGTATATGCATAGAAGTAAATAACGTGGAAACAAAGATTTTCATGGTTTCATTAGCATGACATTAGACTAACAAAGGCCCAGGCCTGTATAATACACTTTGGCTTCACAGAGTTGTGTATAAAATTAAACCCCAGATTACCAGGCCCATCTTATAGAGCTGTGTCTGAGCTTGAGTTTGTTGTGCACTAAAAACTCACATCTTTTGTACATGTTATCTCAAGTGAAGTATGATGAGAATCCCAGGTTTTGTGTTTCTCCTTAGTTTTATGTGGACACTTACTGCATAATCCTAAATTTGCAATAATATCCTGCCCCTCCTTAATAGATATATTAATTATATTTCTCTCCCTTAATGGGCTGCTCACTTTATGGTTTGGGGACACAAAAGTAAATTTTAAAATCAATTATACAATTACATATGTAGCAATAATGGAGCACAGAGCTAATCGTCTTTGGGTCAGGACTATAACCTTCTCATAATGCGGGTTTCATTAGGGTAAGGTCTATTATTGCAAAGAATTACAGAAATAATGGGAGTGGGTGTATTCAGCAAGAAATAACAAATGAGGGTCTTTCCTAGATAAGAGAAGCTGTTTGCTGGCTGCAGTGTGATAGCAGGCCCCTATAGTGTATGTAAATTGATAGGGTCAACTTCCTTTGGTGTATGCAATGCACAGTGTACAAGAATTAATTTCCGTATCGTCCTGGAGAATGGCAGGAGGAGGGCTTCCAATTATCACTCATCACTGGATACAACTGAGCTGAACCACAGAGCCAAGAGTATGAAAAAGGCTGCAAGGAGACATGTGAGATGGGCTAAGCACTCCTAGTACGGCACTCTTGAGGCATTGTGTGCTTAATGCTTTCTGTTATCTCCAGGGATGGCAGCAGAAGCGATAGCTGCCTTTGCACATTGTCTTAGGTGTGCCTTTGAACAATTTGTTTTCAAATATTGTTTGCAAAAAAAAATTTTGCTCATCTTGCAGATGGTCACTTTTCTAGTAAACACATGTGAGCAGTTTCACAACTGGTAAAATGAGCTTAAACACTTCAGCTCTCCTTTGTTTCACAGTGGGAAGGTGATTTTTATGCCAGGTAAAGGACACACTCTTCAAAAGAACATAAACATCAAAACCTTGCATATTTTTGTTCTAGGTATTATATTCATATGTCTTTGAGGTTCTGGAAGCATTATATAATGTATGTAACACATATATATATATATATATATAATTCAGCATTAATGATCTTATAACCCAGAGATGCCCTGCAGCTTCCCCAGCTCTGACCTACCAGCCCAGGTCCTGGCAACCATCAGAGAGTGCAGCTTCCCTTCAAACTGAAGCACTTTCTTCTTCTGGAGTGTTGGGATAGCAAACCCCTCTTTTCCAGGTAAAATATCCCATTGCAAGGGGCTGGTAGAGAATGCAAGATCTCCCCTTCAGAACTGATGCCATGCCCCAGCTCCTTATGGTATCTGTGTGGGGTTAAGGTGCCTCACTGGTGGTGTGACACGAGGGCTACTTAGCCCTATTTACAGCACAGAATCTGTGACAGTCACAAATTTCAGAAACCTCAGCACAGGGGTTACAGGCTGTTGTAAAAATACCAAGAGTGTAAACAAGGATAAGTTTAATTAAATTTTAATAGTGCTTGCTATTAAATTCCTTGCATTGCCTTTCTGTGCTGTCTTGATGGAATGTAACTGCTTAGTAATTACCTGTGGTATTTGTTAATGCTGCCTCTGAGCAGCGTGTATGGCAAAAATTTGATTTCATATTTAAAGAATTAGTTTTAAACAATGTGTCTGTGGTTTCTAGGCAATATTGAGTTACCAAAAAGTGATGATTTGAAATAATAATTCCAGCAGTGAATTCACTATCACATTGTAAGTCTATTATTATCTCTTAGTGGTTAATTAATGAGAATAAAACAGGCCCTGTGGCAGTTTTTTTTGAATTTCTGGCAAAGTTCCCCTCACTCTGAAATGATCAAACTGATGCTTTGGCCAAAAAGCCATAGCCTTCTCTACTGCATCAGAATCCATCTAAATGGATTCCATCCAGCTAAAAGTCAGGTCTCTCATTTGATATCTGGTGCATTACAGCATCTTGGTGAATCAGCTGAAAGGATCATAATCTGACAAAACAAGGTGTTCTCCCAGTCTTGGAAACAGCTGAAGTTTAAAAGATGAAATGTGAATAAATAAGTTTTTGGAAAGCAAAGTGGCTTAAGGACTTAGAATCATTAAGTTCAGCAAATAAATATACCTTTCTGTAACAGAGCTTTATGCAGCAACACTTGCACATGACACTATCTATATTAACTTTCATAACATAGTTGTAATGATATCTATAATTCAGCTTCCCCACCAATATAGGTATGTATTTTACACAACTGTGGTTTATTGCAACAGATAAAAACAGATGACACTTGAAAAGTTTCTTATTGAAGCTTAAATTTAACAAGACTTAACCAAGCAACATTTAAATATATACTTAATTTTGAGTACATTTCACTACTCCTTTGTTTTAGTGAAATTATTCCCATGCTTAAAATTAGAAATGTACTTAGAGATCCATTTGAATTTGGGCCCAAGTTGTTAATTTTCCAATCAATTGATTTTCATTTTCAGTATTAGGCCATAACAAACAAAAAAGATTTTTTCTCATCTCGGACGTGAAAAATGAAATAAAATTTAAAGCCATGATCCTAGTGGTTTGGAGCAGTAAGGTTAAGAGTTTTTCAAAAAACAAAATTAAAGATACATTCAACATTTGCAGGTCTTTTCAACTGATAACTATCTGCAAATCACTTACTAAACCCACCTTAGCTATAAATGCAGCAAAAAATAGCTAAATACACTTGTTTGGAGAGCTTAGTATAACTTAATCCCGGCATCTTTTTATAGCATCCCAAAATACTTTGCAGCACGGAGTCAAGGTTTTCTTTTCTTAAGGTCTTATTATGGAGAAAGTTAATTTCACTTTGAAGTGGGAGGCCTTTCCTCCCCGGCTGCATTTCCAGCCCCTGACAGCCCCATTCAGCTGGGCCCGCTGATATGTTGTAGAGATTTGAAAGTAAAGAATTGCAAGGAGTGCAATTTAATCCCAAAGTCATTACCTAAACGCTGAGATAGGATGGGGATTACCACCAATGTAAATGAGATATGAGACAGCCAATGGATTAGGGGACCCTTTCTTTAGGATGACTTCAGCAAATAGGCTAAGATAAGGAAATCTTTGTAATTACATGGAGCTACACTGGTCAATTCTGACTTTTAAATACCGAGGCGCTGGAGGAAAGGAGAAAAACCCTACATATGTTATTCTGTGCAATATTAAGTAATTCCTTTCTGATTCTACAGAATCAATAGGAGAACATCATGCCAAATGAAAAGATGAGGGCTGCCTACATGTCCTTTTGTGACTGGTATCGTTCCATCATTTTTGGTAATATCATTTCCAAATTAAATTTTATGGTCCATTACATACTAGCTCAAACACTTTTCTAATGGAATCTTAAATGGAACTGACTTGCTTTGCGTGGGGTTTGTCTCTCAGTTAAGATGTTATTTAGTTCTAATTATCAGATAATGAACTCAGGAAATTTAATTTTTAATATTTATATGTCAAAAGTCCATTGTACTTTGGTTAAAGGCTTTAAATTAAAAATTAACATGGACAGAATACTAATTGAATATTTTTCCTATCTATAAGAGTGAGAAATGAGTTACATAGTTCCCAGATTAGCTTGTTACACTGCAACTGTTTACGTAAAAACTTAATTTAATCTTCAGAAATAAATCACAAATAAGGAGATCAGGGAAAATGAGCCTGAGAAGCTTTAGGTATACAAGCTTAAAGTGCATGTCTCTATATGCATTGTCTCAATTTCACATCTGCAAGGTATCAGAGCATATGCAAATGTCTGTGCATAAACAATTTCCAAGTCATAGTGGTTGTTTTTATGGGTGTTCTCTTCCATCAGCGTTTTCTTTCTTTGCAAAACTTCTCCTTTTGCTTTCAATAAGGAATATAAACTTGACTTTTCCAATATTCTTTCACATTTCAGAGCAAGCTGCATAAAATTACTGCAGAAATGAGAAGATTATATTTCTTTGGACTGGAAAGCTTCAAGAAGTGTTTGTCCATTTTTATGCCCATCCTCTCTGATCTCTGTTATGGTTACTGAGCCATGCTGTAACTGAGGAAAACTGGGTTCAGTTCTGTCTGCTGCTGTCTATTTTGGTGACCTGGGGCAAGTCTTGTAAGGTGTGGGAATAAGAAAGATCTGTTTCTACACCTTACTGTTGTAACAGACCCTGGTAACTGGGATAAAGCCTCTGCAAATCATATATAACATGCATAGAAAGAGACCTTCTTCAGAACAGAGCCACAACAGAAAGCACAGAGACTGAAGGTGTGTTCATCTTGTCCACATTAGAGTTTGTCCCCTTTTATTCTCTTTTCTAAAGAAAGACTAATCTGGAATTGACTTCCCCCCAAGGACTTCATTTTCTCTCCAAAAAAGGGAACAAGGGAAACACACTTTTAAAACTATCTCTACTCTGTAGCATGTTTTTCAGGAAGTCTGTAGGGTATCCATCCTTGGAGACATGCAAAACTGTCCTGGACAGGGCCCTGAACAAACCACTCAAAACTTCAAAGCCAGCCCCACTTTTAGTAAGATGTTGGGCCAAGGGACTTCCAAAGGTCCTTTCCCAGTTATTCTACAATTCAGTTACCTAGGTCCTAAAAGCTGTCTGACCTTTTAATGTGTGGCATGTAGAGCTGCATCAGAAAAGATCCTTTTTTAAAACTCACTTTCAAGAAAACTGGATGTGAAGAATGTCTTCCAATGATATTTACCTAGATGTGTGTATCAGGTATTGTTGGTATGACATGATATATGAGTGCATATGATGTATCACTTTGCTTTAAAGAGACTGCAATCTATGTGTCAATCATGATTAAATTCCTATCTAACTTCTCTGTAGTCTTGATTTACCAAACCAGACTTGCAAGCTTCTGTCAAAGAAAAAAAACTCAAGACAAACAATTCTTCTCCACTTCCTCCTCTGACACTAAAAGCAGGAGGAATCTGCTCAGTCAAATTTTGCTGGCAGATACTCCAGATTTGAGTTTATGATTACTCTGGGAACTTTACTATAGCTAGTTTTGATTCACACCCTGGAACTGAGACTGAAGGTTTTACCCACAAGAGCTTTGAAAATTAATTGTTATTGGAAAAAACAGTTATGCAAACAGATTTTGAGTGGTTGAATCTAGAGTTTATTTCCTAATGTGGTCTTGGATCATGCCAAACTTCAAGCCCCATTCATAATGTCTGACCTTCATCCACTTTGTCCCTTTACTGTTCTTTCTCAGGCCCCACAGCCTGCTTGATTCGCTATCCTTCTTCTGTCAGGAAAAGCAAGATGGTCAGGAGGGGAGCAGAGAAGCTGAAGAAGTGACACCCTTGGGGTTGCATGAAACTCCACAATACAAACATCCTGTGTCTCACAGGAGCTGGGCTGGGTTTTTTGGGAAGTACACAGTGCATTATCAGCTGGCAAACAAGGACAAAACCTTTCAGTAAAGTAACCATTATATTCCTGATGGAAAACAGTGTTCAGGCTTATATACATACACTGCAATAAGCTGGGTGATAGTGGGCATCAAATAGTATGATGTCAAAAAATCTCTGCTTTTTTTTTGTCAAAAAAGCAGAGATTCCATCATGGTTGGGAAGAAGAGTCTGATGAGTCTCTCCCATCAGCAGAACAGAGCATTCCACTGGTTCCTGGGAAATCATGTTCTGGGGAATGTTTTTCCTGAAACAGTAGCTGCAGCAGGGGGGATGAAGGGATTCTCACTGATGTATAAGCAGCAGAACATGCCCCAGTAGGTCTGCCACTGTCTTCAGTACAGCCTTGGCTCCACAAGGCCTTGGCTCATGCCTTCTTGTCCCACCAGCCCATGGTAATCCTCTCAGAAACTTATCCTGAATTTTCAAGGTGTGCTGGGATCGAAGGAGTTACTCATTTTAAATCAGTTGTAGGTATTCTCGTACTGTATGTATGATAAGTTTGTATGTATGTATTATCATACTTATCAGCTGCTGAAGAGAAGTGCAACAGTGGGAGGAGCCATGAGGTAATAAATGTAGCATGTGTTGATTATGTTTAGTTAGCTTGTGCTCACTGCTCAGCAGCACATAGCCCCGAATCCATCAGCACCAGAAGAACACAGAAGCATGGAAAAGGCACAGCCTTTTGTATCTGCTCTTAAAGGCTGCTCTCTGATTCCCTCTCATTCCTCCAGCAAGAAAATTTCTTACATCTAATTTCTTTCTAAAGTAAATCAGGAAATTTTCTGGAGACGCATGTTACCTATGGACAGATAGTTCATTGTTTTTTAAATTGACTATATATGCATAGATGGGCATGTGTGTTTCTGATGTAGGTGGTATAATAGAGCTTTCACATTTATTTTTGCTTTTTAATTGCATAATAAATTAATTTGATTAATAGAAATCCTCAGTAGCTCCTGAATTAATGTGGGCTAAGCATATAAATATATCTTTCAAACTGGTAATTTTTAAAATCTTCTTCTATATTTTCTTTTCCTTATGTTTCCTTTGGGCTGTAGTGGTAAGACTAGAAAGGATATATGCTGTTCTTAGATGTTTACTTTCCTTCTCAATGAGTAGTTGAATCATTGCCAGCAGGGATGTCTTATACTTTGTGGAATTTCTTAGTCTCTTTTAATAGTATTCTGCACTCAGAGCATGTCTAATATTACATGAGTGAAATGATGAATCTATAAATAATGCCTGACAAATATCAGATACCTGAATTGAACAGTTTAGACATGTCTGACTTATTTTTTTCCCACCTTTAGAAAGACCCATTCCTTTTACTTCTGTGCTATTTCCCTTTTCTTTTAATATGTGCATTGTCTTGACTCCTCAGCACCCTACTGAACCTGGGGAAAGTTTCAAGATTCTGGAATAGGACCTTGCTGGATTTTTTTTTTTTTTTGGTTACAGGTAAATAAGAGACTTCCTTCTTCTCAAAGGTCTAGTCTGTGAGGGGTAATGAGAGAACACAGCAATGAGACAGGAAACCCAAAATAAGAATAGGAAAATGAGGATTGATTGGGATATCAAGTTGAGACACATACATGGCATATGCTTAGATCTTTGTCTATGATAACACCTATGCAAAACCTTGTTTCTCTATTTGCTGTTTTAATATAAAGCATTATTGATCCTTTGCACATCAGTCTTTTGATCTAGTATCTCTAAAAACTTCACCTCTGATTTGTGTGCACACTGGGAAATCTGCATCTCTGTGAGAGCCCTTCTGTGTGGAGCAAACCACTCCAGTCACTACGAGGCCAGATTATGTGTTTTAACAAACCAACAAATAATCTTTGCATTTTTAACAGATTTGAAAACAATCGCCTTACTGCTGCTCCAGAGAAGGGTGGGTCTTTCACTGTCACGAGGTCACTTTGCAAGTTTTAATTGCTGGGTGCTGCTCTGTCGTTTCATGGCTTTTGGAGTGATAAATAGCTCATCAGTTCAAAAGCTGGTCTATATAAACAAGCTTATCTCTGCCCATAGTCTTTAATGAAAAATGAGTTGTGAGTATCATTGTTAATCATGGTAATTGTTAATGTTAAGAAGGCTGGTATTATGAGTTTTCCTATTAGGCTTTCAATTCGTTACATAAAATGAGTAATCTAGGAGCCATCTATAGCATTTTAATTTTAATTATCTAGTGGCTGCATTTCAGACCACCCTTTCTTTACTGAGATTAACAAAACCTTTAGTGTAGTAAGCAGCGTCTTTGGATGTAATTGGGCAAAATTACTTGAAATGCTCCATATATAATTGTATCATTAAAGATCAACTCATTACACTATGATGCACTTCCTTCTGGGAACCTCTATTCATTTTGATTTATCTTAGCTGGCTTACACTGGAAATTTGATCCACATTTTTTCAGCTCTGCATTAAAAAACACCCACATTCCACATGTGTAAAATACGGGGCATGTAAGGAAGAGCAGCAAGGGCTGATTTCAGGGCTTGTCAAGAGTAAAGTTTGAAAATAAGTGAATGTATGGAAAACAAAAGGACAGATGAAAAACAGATTTAAGACCCACATTAAAACTTCTTGCAACTCCTTAGACAGCCAGCAGCAATATTGAAAATAATTATGGACTACAATATCCAGACAGAAACTCCTAAAAATTCACCACTCTTCAAGCATAAGCATGCCTGCTTCAGTTCTGTAGGATGAGGTACACATGAATGTGCCTTCTCACCATCATTTGAGGTACAAGTACTCATTACAGCAGCATTGTGCCCATTTAAATCAGTTGGGAGGGTGAGCTGCTTTTAATAAATCTGTGTGAGTCAGGGATGCAGCCCAAAGTGGCTGACACCTCCCATTTTCTTACTTTATATTTACACTATATACTGTGACCTAATAAAGTTCTACTTAAGGAAATGCAGAAGATGCAGAAGGTGACATTTACAGATGTTTATTTTAGAGATAGAATAATTTCTTTTATCTCTAAAATAAATACAATATTTCCGCTGGAAAAGAGGACAGAAAGGTTAAGAGGAGTAGAGAAAGGAATAGGTTTAGGATTTCCCAAAAGGAATTGTTACATTTTAAAGAAATTCTTCTGTTTATCGTGGGAGGAAACAGAAAGATGTGGGAGCCGAACATCACACCAAAGGCAGTGGCACTGGGGCAACAGGATATTTATCAGCATACCCTGCTGAGACAGCCTGGAAGAGCTCCAGATGTGAATATACTTAAATAGCTTTTCTAATAACATTAAATATTCCAGTACAGGTAAGCTGTTAACTGTCCTTGTCATTTATATAATTTGAATTATCATCAACTCAGTCACCAAAAGGCTGGCTTGACTCTGATGTTTGCAAAATGTTGAAAGTCAAATGACATTCTTTCTTCTTGGGGTGATATAAGATGTTTAACTCAGGGCTGCAAATCCTGTTATTTCTTGGCAACATTTAGCCATGGATTATGTCTATCCTTTGTTCTCATTGTGAAGTAGTTTTTTAGGTGATAGAATAAGGGGTCTCAAAACCTGATTTATGGTGTTTTGGGGTTACATTTTTTTACTATTTTTTAGTGGCAAAAATCATCTTAATGAATTATGAGTGAAATTCCAGCAGTGATCTGGAGATTTACAGATGCGCTGCATACTCACCTGTCCCTTTCTTGATGTGTTCCAAATTTTACAGCCTGAAGGGTGAGCTGAGTCCTGTTTGTACTCATGAGGATATGGCTGTGCATGGTGTGAGGCCAGCAGTGACTGCAGCTGGCAGTAAAGGATGTGGTTTTTCCAATGCTCTCACTTTCCACCAGCTCTGGAGGAAGTCTGAAGAAGTCAGGAGGATTAGTTCTGGTTTATTACAGCGCAAGTAAGTTTGCTGCTGTTGGTAAATGTTCAGTATATCTGTTTAATACTCCAAGCATGACCGCCAGTGAAAAGCTTGTTGGCTGCAGACTGAAATAAGACCTTGGCCTCAGGCAGAATGTAAAGGGACTCTGCAGCTCCTGTCAGTCCCAGAGAGCTTGTCAAGGTTATGAGTTAAAGATTGATAGTGCAATGACTGCACAAGCATTTGTATGAGCAGGGAGAAGTCACAAACAGGCTCTGGGTGTTAGATCCTCTGTTACAAAGAGAATATTGCCCAGAATGCAATATTGTCCTTGTTCTTCCCTTTTCAAGAAGTGCTATGGAAATCTGTCTACTGTAACTCATGTTCCCTCTTGGAACATGATTCAAACTCTTAATGAACTTATTTATCTATCTCCAGGTATAACTGCTCTACAGGTGCAGATGGAGCTATAGAAGTTAATATATATAGTATATTTATATAGTTAATATACTAATATATACATAATTAATACACTAATATGATATATAGTATATATAAATATACTATAGTTAATTAAATGGTGACAATTCTGAGTATTACAGGAAGGCCATATACAGAAAGGCCATATGGTGTGGCGGGCCGGCGGCGTGGGCCGGGTGTGCTCCACGCACATCCCCGGGGTGCCCCCACCTCAAAACGCACCGCAACAGCCATATGAAACCTAGGAGCTCATGAGTGCTCACCACATCCCAGGCACAACTACCAACCTGTTCTTCTGCCAGCCTGCACCTGCACACTTATTTTAAAAACAGCCAACTGTACAAATGTGGAATGCACTACATGTTCTTAACATGCATTGAATTTGGGTGACAAAGGGAATTTTTACAAATCACCATACTCTTCCAGAGCACTCTCTTTAAAAAGACTAACAGGATCTAACTCTGTTGCGCTTACTTTATTTTATATGAATTGTAGCTCTTCCAAAACTACTCTGTTTCAAGCTCTCAGACATTTTTAAAAAAGGCATTTTAAATTTACAGATCATCAAAATTCAATATCTTCTGATCAAGGAAGTTTAACTTTGCACATTTTGTCTTATGTTGCTGTTTACCTCCAAGAAGATCAGTTGTGACACACAATATCAAAAAATATTAGCCAGATTCCATGGGCACTATTCAGTTCAGTGTACTCCAGTACCAATGCTTTTTCTTTACTTAGTGGTAACGGTGGCTTTCAGCTCAAATTTCTTTGTTTGTTTCTTTGTTTTTTAGTTTGTTTCTTTCTTTTTAATGTGGGACAAATCAGGAAAAAAGACCAGCTTTAGTAACTCAATTGCCTGCACCTTTCTCTCATTTGATTTAAAGGAGGTTTTGTAAGGTTTTATTGAGGGGCTCTTTTTACAAGGCTTAAGTTCCAGAAGGTCATAGTTATAGCACAGATTTTTTTGGAAACAAAGTGGTGTAATGTTTTTTCAGTGGGGCAAGTGGGCATGTAAAATTGTTTCTGGCTTTTTGACAGGATGGAGACAGTAAAGGGCCTCTCAGTTTATTCTGTCCTGGCTCAGTCTGACCAGACCTGTACTGAATGCTTCCATTGAAATGGTGTGCCATCCTCCTGGTCACTGTAGGGACTCTTGGTATTCCTGCTTAAAGCCACACAACTTGTGATGGAGGAAAAACATCTCTCATAGAAGGCATCAAAAAAAGGGATCTGCAGAATGGCCTTCAGAAGGACTGAAGGTCATGACATTCATCAGGGCAAATATTTGTGCAAATACCTGTGCAAATACAGCAGGTGACATCCACACAACTTCCTGAAGATCTGCTTGGACTTAGGTCATCATCATCATCATGTACCCTCATCTGGACAGGTCTGGAAGGCAAGCAGCTGAGGGAGCTGCGGTGTTTAGTCTGGCTTAGAGAGCTTCTTGCTCTCTATAACTCCCTGGAATGGAGTTGTAGGCAGGTGGGGGTCAGGCTCTTCTCACAGGTAACAAGTGACAGGATGAGAGGAAATGGCCTCAAGATGCACCAGGGGAGATTTAGATATTAGGAAAAAGTGCACTGAATGGGTTGTCAGGCATTGGCAAAGGCTGCCCAGGAAAGCTGTGGGATCACCAGCCCTGGAGATATTTAAAAGATGTGTAATATGGAGCCTGGGGATGTGGTTTAGTGGTGGACTTGGCAGTGCTGAGTTGATGGTTGGAGTCAATGGTCTTGGAGTTTGTTTCCAACAGTAATGATTCTGTGCTTCTATTCTATGATTCTATGTGATTTAATGTATTCCCAAATATTTTCTTAATTTATTTTGGGAGAAATTGTTGTCAGTCTAACTCTTCTTATCCATGCACACACCCACAAGTCTAACTCTACCTGAATCACACTTGAACATCTTGTGACAAGAGAGGAGAAATCTGTGTCTGAACTGATTTCCTGGTGGCCCTTTGTCTTCTCACAAACCTCTCAGTCTCTTATGCATTATAGATCTCAGATGGAAAATAAATATATCACCTGGGACTCTGGACACAACCAAGCTTTGCAGTTCAAGCCTCTAACTTACAGAATGTGCTGGATAGGTAATAGAATGGAAATGAAGTAATATTTCAATATTTCCATGCTGCCTGCATTACAATTATGATGTTAATTAATTATCTGCCTGGCAGTTAACACCATGCAGAGGCATGGTTTTGGTCGACTTCCTGCTGTTCTGCTAGCAATGAGTAATTAACCTCTCCTCTTCCCTGGGATTCTCTACAAGATGATCAGCGTGTTGATGATATAATTATTATTAATTCAGTTTCTGTGTTTCGTTGACATTGTTAATTACTTGTCGGTAATCAGCTAATGTTTAATCTTCCTTGCTGGAAAGCTTCTTGAAAGGCTGCTTGAAATGGTTCAGAGAGGCTTCCCAGCACATTCTCACTCCTCGTTGCATCAAGTGGTGGTCAGACCACAATTCAGACTAAATTATTATCTATATACTACAAAGAGTCTACTGAAGCTGAGGAATTTAGAGATCAAATTAAATTGCTGTTTTCACTGCTATAAGACAGAATATGTAAAGTGGTTGTCAATAAATCAGGGAAACAAGTGGGATTCCTCTTGGTGCCAACTTTAAAAATTGATCTCACTCTACAGCATTGTCAATATCATTTAAAGAGTAAAATTTAATTTAGTGTTGGTTTTTGTTTTTTGAGGATTAACTGCAAATAATTGTTCATGGCATTTTTATTTTCAGTAAAAGTGAGAAATCTCTTTCCTAGCATCTTCTCTAACTCTGGAAGCCTATGGGTATTGCATGCTATGTAAAAACTCTCTAAGCAAAAGTAGTTTTAGTACAGATTTTAAAGGTAATGCCAAAAGCTGGGGTTTCTTTTTAAATTTTTTTTTTTAAATTTTCTGAAAATGTTACTTAAATCCATATGTCTTTAAATCAGATTAGACTGATCCTGTTTCTCACTTTCATAAACAGAGTGAAAAGTTTAAAAAATATTTTCATAAAATAACAGAGTCAGTGGTATTTTTTCCACATGGTGTTATACCCACCAACATTGCCAGTTAATTTTTCTTTAAATTCCTAAATCAACATTCGTCAGAATATCAAAAAGACATCAGATCGTTGGGGTGGAACGTAAAGAATTGATTATATTCAGGGTGCTCTTATTTTGAGACTGGAACTACCACTGTGTTTCAAGAGAAAATGTATAGCTTACAACTACAATTACCTCAAGAGACCAGAAGTTCTGATCTTTGGCACAACTGGGCTTAAAGTGATTTAAAAGACAGAAAGACTTGGAGAAAAAACAGACAAAGAAAGATCTTGAATCAAAAGAAGAATGTACTTTATTAGAGGTAAATCATAGGTTTTTCTCTGCCTGGTACTGAAAAAGTCTCGGAGGTAGAATGTAATTCAGAGTGCAGTATTTTATTTCAAGAAATAGACTGAAAATTCAGAGAACAAGAATGATGTGAGAATACATGGTCCATAAGGAAAGAGTGAACTAATTAGGAGTTTCAGCCTAAGCAGAGAAGGTTGGAGTTCTCACAGTAAGAGTCTCATATTTGCCAGGCTTCTGCACAGATAGAGCTCTTCCACAGCTGTGTCTGTGAAGGCTAAAAGAAAAAGAAATAGGATAACACTGTAGCCAGACATTAGGACTGGATGTTAGGAAAGTTTCGCAGAGTAAGAATGGGCAGAGAAGGGCAGCCAGATGTCAGGAGGTAAATTGGTTCAAGGAAATGGAAGCACAGGAATTGAGAAACAGGAATAAGGAAAGATTAAAAAGAAGAAGAAACACCAAACTGGGCAGAATTACCACAAGTAAAGGGAAATGTGCCTGTGATGATGAGGGGATACTTAAGCAGAAGGGGTGGTGTAGTGAGGAGGAGAAGTAAAGACCATCCTGTCTTTACTAGCAGCAGGAGATGGGGAAAGAAATAGCACAGGCAAGCAGGTTGAGAATAAAAAGAAATTTGGGAAATGTTAAAGAAATAGGAGTTTGAGGAGAAGGACAAATGCAATTTAGTAAAAAGGAAGTTGGTTATATTTCAGCTGGAGTCTCACAGAAAAATGCTGTAAACAGTTCAACGGAGATCCTTCCAGTACCATTTTAATTCTGAGTCCTAATTGCTTTGCTCTGCAAGAATTTAATGCCAAAACATCTGCTTTTTCCTGAGACTAGGCTCAATTTTTGTTTTGAACTTTCAGTTTGGGAAAATTGGAATAAAACTCAGCTGATTCCCCTACTTTATACTTTACTTTGAAGCCGTGCCAAAAGTTTATACATTATGCTGAGGGTTTATTTAGAACCACAGTCTCTCCTATGTCAACTAGAAAATTTTATATGTGTACCAATCCCAAACCAACTTAATCTCATATCAAGTCTGGGACCAAGAAGTGTCATAAATTTCAGAAAATGTAGTCACTTCTCTTACTGGAAGTTTCAGTTTCACTTTTAAACTCAAAGGGCAAATGTCCACTTTTCCTCTGCAAAGCTCATGTCAAAGCCTCACCAAAATAACTTAGCTGCCTCATGTTACACAGAGTGCTACTCTTGAAGGGGAAACAGAACATTTTTAATTTCCTAAGTTTTTCATGTAGGTAATATAAATGAGTATGCAGATTGTGGAATGGTTCATATTTTATGTGGTCAAGCTCTGGTAATAGGTGGGAACAATATGAATTGTGCTCATGTACCGAGCAAAGCCTAGTTACAAAGCCTGTCTTTGATAACACTCCTCATTTTGTAAGCTCTATGACATGTCAATTTACTGGTTTTGTTTTGTAGACTGAGAATGTTGGATTGAAGCTTCAAGATCAAAAGAAAGGTTAAACCAGAAGAACTGTTGATTTCTTTCTTCCCCAGGTGTAAATATCCTCACGTAGCAGAGGGTGACACCCTGTATTATCTGGAAATAGAGATTCCTGTTGTACATTGCTTTTACAGAGGGTGCCTCTGTTGTTATGGTATTTGTCTGCAATGTGGACAGCATGGCTTTAAACATTGCCACACTGCTACAAACATTGGGGATGACCTTGGGAAAATTGTTCAGACCCAGATAATCAAAATTACTTTGATGCCTTGTGTTTGATGTGATCTGGCAAAGTCTAGATTTCAAATGTTTTCTGTTTAATGAACTGTTTGCAAACACCTTCATGCAGGTAAAGCACAAGCTATTAGGTCATCCAGTGTCTCTGGTTTTCTACTATATTTTTGGATACTTATTCAGTGCTTGCTATGGTTGGTGTCTAACAAGTCACTTGCACAGTATGAAATGATCTGGGTAACATGAAAAAGAATAAGGTTTGACATTGTATTTATACCTGTGTAGTGAATTCAAGGTCAGTGTGAGCTATTGTCCGTTACTACCTGAGTATATTATTTAAATAATGGTATTCAAAGTCCAATAAAATAGATTTCCTACAAACAAACTCTAGAAATAGTTTAGACAAAATTTAGCTCCTTCTAATCAAACAAAGAACTCTTCATGAATTTAAAACCATATTAACTCATTTACACAATCCAATGGCAGATGGTAATACTAAAACCTGTCAATAATACATGTATTGAAGGTTCAGCTGAGAAGACTTTGTATTTTTTAATCTAGCTGTGATATATTCTTTGTTTTGGTTGCACAAGAAGAATCTCCTACCAGTAGGAACTGGCAGTTTTCAAAGGTTTAAAATCTGAGTTATAACTTTAGGAATGAGACTCTGAGAGTCAGTCTGTGCATCTGACCCTCCATTTCTGCAGCCAGAGCCACATCACCCAGTTTTTCTCAGACAGGGTCTCTGCCACTCTGTCTCCTGCACAGTCTACACTACAAGAAGATTTCTGCTCTATTTATGTGGCTTTTACCAGCAGAGTTCAAGGTGCACACCAGGGGATATAAAGTCATTTATCAGTATAAGTGCATCTACACTGGGGCTTTGGGTGTAGAAGAAGGGACTTCCTTCACATCCTCAGAGTTATTTCACATAATTTCATTATTTCATATTTCCTTTTACCAACTCCCCTAATAAAACACACCTACCAGAGGAGTATTCCTGAACTTTGTCATTTCACTAATTAGAAACCTTATCATTTCTAAATAAAAAGTATGATTGATGATCTTATATCCATATATTCTGAGCCCAAGTTGTTTTGTTTGCTTTGTGGTGTGACCGTAATGGAATATGCATTGTGCTGTTCTTATAGGATTGGTCTTTCCTTTTTTCAGAGCAATAAAAATTAGAGACTTCAGATTTTAATTTGTGGAGGTTTTTGGATGGTAAATATTCTGACTGGGAGGGCTTTTAGAGCATTAAATGTCATGTGAGTATCACAAATACAAACAAGGGTATCAAGGTTAAAAGTTACAAAAAAAATGAAGTTGTTGAGGAGAAAACCTAGCTCAGCCTTGCTAGTTCTGGATACAAAATGAGGAAAAGCAGAAAAAACCAGAAAATTTCAGCTGACAAGGGAAGAATTCACACTTGCTCTCTGTTTCTGTAGTGGTCTGGTTTAAAGGTGTGACAGCAGAATTCATTTTGAATGAAGATTTGATGGAAAATCTTCATCTTTTTGCTTCAGTCTCTCACCTTCACAGTATCAAGAGTGAGGGAAAAGCGTGGTGTTTTTGGAGGAGAAGCTGATAATGGCTTAGAATGCCAGCTGAGAAAAACCAAAGTATTTTATTGCAGTAGGGCACTGGACATGCTTGACAGAGATGCTCCAGTCCCTTCATCGTCTTTGTCACCCTCTGCTGGACCCTCTCCAGGAGCTCTGTGTCTCTTTTATCCTCAGGAGACCAGAACTGGTCCAACATTCCAGATGTGGCTTCACCAAGGCTGTAATTACTCATCCTGACAATTTAAGTTCAACATGTAGAAATCAGCCTTGAAATATCAAGGTAGAAAACATACACATCTGTATGTTCAGGCCATTTCTTTCTGGTGGAACCACCCAAGTCACACAATTCACATTATCTCACTGAGCTGAAGACACAATGGAGTGAAAAATAGACTTTTCTGTGATGGTTCAACTGAATTAATAAGTCAATAAATGCTGTTCTTGATAACAATTTAAAAAATATAAAATCACGTACAAACCTAGTATTATCTGCAGTAGTAAACACTAATTAAACAATGAAGTTATTAGGAATAAATTAATTTTGTTCATGCATCAGGTCTTCCTAATGGATGGTGACCAAGATGAAGGGAAAAAGAACATGGAATAGTCCAATGAAGAGACAATAGCATTTGGATGAGAGCTTTAGCTCGATAGAAAGTCTAAAATATCTTGTAATGTACATGGGGAAAATAGCAAATATTCAGACATTGCCTGAGCACATGTCTGGAAGCACATGGGCTGAATCTATGGCCTGACCTTGCTTTTGTGGCTGAAAGGGTGACTGAATTGGGTCCACTTCTGTTCTCCCATCTACAGATGCAACGGGCTGTGGTCAGGGCAGGGAAAAATTTCTAAAAAGTTTGATGCTTATATAATTCCCATGACAAAATAAGAAAAATAATGACGTGTAAGTTGCATTAATTATTGGCTGCAGGCATTTAAAGAGAGTACTCAGAGATTTCATCTGATCATTGCAAAATAGGTTAAGGTTATTAACCCCATCTCACAGGTGGGGTCTGAACCTCAAGGTCACAGTATGTCAGTAACAGAGCCAAATAAAAACATCCAGGAAGTTCTTGCTCTGACCACAAGCCAGTACTGCCGTGCTCATTACAGTATATGGATACCACAAATTCCTGTGAAAAGAAACTGTGGCTTTATTACTTCAATAATCTCAAAATCTAATCCTGATTTTGCTGGTATGATGTCAGTGCTATGAATCTATCTCATCCAAGTTGGTTTCTCTTAAATTTTTCAATCTGGCTTGTCTAGGGAGACGGTGTGACATTTCTCCTTGTTTTCTTTTTTTTTTTTTTTTTTTTTTTTTTTTTTTTTTTTTCCTCTGTCACAACCCTCTAAAACAATACTTTAGAAAATGACAGAGAAGCAACGTTTGTAAAATGTCATGATCACAAACAATCAGAGTGATTGCATGCTACATTTATTGTACATCAATGTCCCCTGCCATCACCTGCCTTCTGAAACCACACGTGTCCATGAAGTGAAGCAGGACTTGCTCTTAAAGTGAGTTTTCCTAACAACTTTTTGCAGTCCCTTGTTTTTGCAGTAGAGCTAGAGCTGAGCTAATTATTTAAATCCTGCACTAGGAATTCTCACCCTTTTTTTTCAGTGAGTTGTTTGCAGTTGTTTGCAATTATTTGCCAAGCATTTTTGTCTGGTCTTAATCCCTTCTTTGGCAATTCATTACTGAGGTTGTCTGAGCCTTGTGATGTGATTTTCTTGCTGCTTCTAGACTGAGTTTACTGGCTTTTTTAAAAAGGGAAGAGTAATGAATTGCCAAATTTGAAGCCAAAATATCAGCTAACTTGCTATTAGTTTCACAAATTAGCTGTGTCAGTCAGAATCTGTAGCTATAACAAACAACAAATCTCCCAAATCAAAGTAAATCACATTGCTTGCTTTCACAAAAAATACAAACAAATCCATCAAAAATGCCATCTGTTCAAGCATTTTAGCATAGCTGGTGCCTGTGATCCATGACTTTTTTTTACATTATCTAAAACACCCATGAGTCAGAACAGCCATAAGTCTTTCCTAAAATTTCCAGTGCCTTTTTAAGACAAAGAATCAAGGAATAAAGAAATTGGCATCTCAAATACATGGTGATGCTTCTCCTTGTGGCACCTTGAACACCCACTAATACTTCTCCATGTGGCATGATTTACTTGCAGTTTTTATATTGCCCCCCAGGCAATATAAATTGTGATTGCAGAAGTAAATGAGAAGGATGGTTGGGATCCAGACAGCTCACTGCAATTTTAGCTCTCTTGGAGGTGAGTTCCACTCCTTGTAGGCTCAGCACCCCAGAGTGGGGACACGGCTGATAGAATTGTTGGGCTGATCTTTGGCATCAGAGAATTTCCAGTGATGGTTTCTTCCTGTAGTAATATCCTTCTGCTTCTGGAAGGATCCATCCAGGAAAATGGAAATTTTTGCACAAAAATCCAGAACTGTGTCTCACACTCACGTTACAAAAATCCCAGTAGCTGCATTTCTATAATTATTTTCCAGGAAAGACTAGCATGGCAATGACTTCAACTTGAAATTTGCATCTGTCCTGTGATAAATACCTTGAGAAAAGCCTTATCTTTGTATTCATATTTGTGCCTTTAATTGCAATCAATATGGTGTGAAACAATTTGATTCCTTCATATACTGCATTATCTACTATAAGAATAAATTACAGTGCAGATTATGCAAATGCTGTTATATAAGGGCAGCAGTTACTGCAGTGTCTTCCCTGGTATATATCAGTGTACTGTAGCAATTAAACAGTATAGTGAAGCCATAGCAATTACCATTCTAAATTATAATAAGTAATTCAATATACACTATAGGATAAATCATTTCCTTATAGCAACCGCTGTATATGTGCTTTGGTTTTTATTCTAAAGCCCTTATTACTTGTCATCTGAACACAGTGCCACATGATTTATACTGCATGCTTGTACTTTCAATGCATATTTATTATATGGCTTCTGCAAAAAATGCCTATAATGATTGTAACTATGTTACCTTATTATCAGTTTGCAGTGATATCCTAAAAAAAGTAATCCATGGTGTAGTGGGAAGGAGAGGTACCCTGTGAATTATTTTTTTTATTTAAACCCACCCAGAGCTAGACATAGCCTTCATATAATCTGAAGTTTAATAAAGCTAGCTCCCCATAATTTTAGGGGATTTAATTCAGAATCAAACACATGAACTACTAAGCTAAATTCTATTCCATTTTAGAATCAGCTTTCTTTCTAGCTAGTAAACAGATTCCCACTAAAACTTGTGCATGATTTTAATTACAGATAAGTTTCTCTTTAAAGGCCACAGCATTCATGCTCAGGTTGCTAAGCTGAATTCAATACATCTATATGTTAAAGGTAGCAAGCTAATGTGTAAACAGGGAAAATATTGGAACCAATTGCTGTTAATTTGGTTTTGATCAATTCACATTGGCTGCACTTTACATGCAAATGAGAAGTGTGTTGGATTATTCCATCTGAAAATAGCTGAGATAATGAACTCTTTCCAAAAATCAAAAAAAAAAAAAAAAAAAAAAAACCCAAAAAAAAAAAAGAAACTGCAGAAAGAGAAGGTGGAAAGGCCTGTGTTCAAAGAGAAGCAAAGAATTACTGAACAATTACAACTTAGTGCAGCTTAGTGTAGTACAGATCTATGGAGCTGTTGTGTAGGGGCTCAAGATGGAAAATTCTAGATCTTATTTGGAGTATAATGATTTCTTATGTGTTAGAACCACTAAAAATTGATTGTCAAATTTAAAACAACTTTGAAAACTTTGTGTAAACCAGGTAAATGTAGAAAAGCAAATATAAAGCACGTATAATGTAAAAACAGACAAAAATAAAAAGAATAAATGTGGAAGCTGGCATTTGGTAACATGTCCTCTTCTTTACATGTCTGTAGTCCCACCAAAGCAGGTAAGATATTTTGTATTCATGGCACTTGAGCTTTTAAGAGAACAAGGGAGCTTTTAACATCCTAGTGACTTGAACAGCACTGCAAAACACATGAAGACACTTTTTTGAACATTAATTTTTTCCTCAGTATGAATATTACCTTAAATGACCCAGAAAGGGAAGTAACCAAAATTGTGGGGAGTTGTGAAAACAAAAAGGACATAGGTATATTTAGCTGGTTAAGTTAGAAACATGTCAAGGAATTAGCAAATAAGATTAAGTTTTGAAAAATGTAGAATTGGACACTAATGCAGAAGGAAAATTGTGGCAGTCATATTTTCTGGAAAAAAAATCCCTTCTCCTGGGAAGCTAAGAAGCATCAGAGAAAAAGGAAAACAATATTATCTCATTTGCTTCTCCTGTGTTTTGCTGCTTTGGAATGTGGTTGGAGATTGTTTATCAACAGGTGATTGTTTCATTGGTTTCATGTGAATTGTTTTGACTCAATGGCCAATCAGGGCCAGCTGTGGCGAGCCTCTGGAAAGAGTCACAAGTTTTCATTACTATCTATTTAGCATTCTGTAAGTATCCTTTCTGTATTCTTTAGTATAGTTTACTTTAGTATTCTTTAATATAATATAGTATCATAAAATAATAAATTAGCCTTCTGACAACATGGAGTCAGATTCATCATTCCTTCATTCATCTGGGCACCCCACAAATACAATAGAAAATATGCAAAGCAGATCTCCTATCAGGAGAAAATAATCTGGAAAGCAATAATTACCCTAAAGTATATTACACATGAAATAATGCTCTTAGAAGGACATGGGTTTCAGTAGATATTTCAGCTCATGGTGTGTTCCACTTAAAAACCTGTGAGAAGGAAACAGCCATTGGGGTATGAGGGAGTTGCAGATTGTATGGCTCAGTCTACAGCTTCAGCATCATCTCATTTGGAGCAGGAACTTTGCTTGGGAGCAGGACTGATAAGGCAGTTGTAATCAATTAACAACAGATTCAGCTGGGTTGTGTGCCAAATTAATATATTCACTGTGCTTCAGTTATTATTGCTAACTTCCAAAATGCCAACCAACCCCTCAAAAGATCAGAAATGTATAAAAAGGGTATGGCCTCATCTTGATACCCTTTTCTTCAAAACCTTGGGAGGGAAGGTAGAGTTATGAGAACAATACTGGATTAGATGGAACAATACTGAAATCAGTTCAAATATTCTTGAACCACTTGGTTTAAAAAGTTTAGAGAACTGACCTTTTAAGTTATTTTTGGTCCTCTGTATTTTTACTTAAAAGTCCTACTAGATTTTTGCTTTCCTCATGTTGACAGTCTACAGGCTCATAAGCTTCTGGCTGATATCTCTCGGTGTGGATTCAGGTGGCATACAGCAGTGAAAACTGTGTGGATAGCCCTGAGCACTAAATTCCATTTAGCTAAAAAATAGGCATAGTTTAAATAAAACAAACTGAAGGATTGGATCATGCCTGTGTGTGTCAACTCTGATATACAGTTTCTATCTCTTTGCATGAGAGGAAGAATTCATCTCTGTCATCTTGAGCACTCTGCCAAGGCTGCTGGCAAGGCATTTCTGGAGCTTGTGTTAGGGTGCAGGTTTCTGTCTGCTGACCTAGACCATAACCCTCAACATTCACAGGCAGGTCTGTAAAGGCTTCTCTTGGGATACGTGTGACAGAGCAGTAACTCCTTTTCATGAAGGTAACACTGAATGCCTTCAGAATGGCTTTCAAGTTTGAGGCAAAATAACCAATATCTTGGACATAGGAGTGTTTGCATAATTTCTAAAGAATATTTCCATGAAAAACCTACTTGGTGGTCTATGTGGTGTTGCATGAGGCTCTGGAGACTTCCTTGACTCCTTTTCAGATGCCTCATGCTTATATTGAATTTCTTGGGTGTAAATGCTCTCTTCTGAGCTTTTGTAGGTTTCCATAAAGTCACAAAGTAGAGGATAAGAACAGAAGCAAAAGGCCTGTCTGGTTGGATGCCTATTTATCCCATTGCTTCAGTGGAAGGGTCCTTGTGGTGGCTGTCCATGGTGGTTCTGAGGAGTTAATATTGTGGTCATGCTGCCAGAGAGGGATCTGTTTCTGTAGTGTTAGTCCTAACTAAATGCTGTTGTATAATATGGAACTCCTTACAACATTAAAAAAAAAAAAAAAAAAAAAAAAAAAGAAGATGTCCTGGTCATTCTGGAACTTTCTTAAGGTATAAGTCATAATATCTTCTTCTACAAGAAAGATATTATGGTAGTAACACTAAAAAATAGTTGCTGGTACACCCCAGAATTTGCAATCTTTATAAAGAATTTCTCTGGGATATCCAGCACATGGACACAGATACCAGTTCTCCAAGCTTGCTGAGCTTGTTCTGGACAAGCTCTTCAGTCCAGTTAGTGCCTGACCTGCTCAGTGAGTTCTGGGGAAACTTTTAGCTAATCCATCCTGAGCTGGACTTAACTGGAATGATAATTTGTGGGCTGTCCTAGAAACCCCTCTGTCTCTTTGGATGACATTTCTCTTTCCATCAAAGGCAATCTCAATTGCTCATTTTCTGGGACAATGACTTCTGAAATCTCAAATCATAATGTTGCCTTTTCCTTATTTTTTTTATTTTCCATTTGCAAGTTCTTAGCCTCAATGGCAGATTTCAACACAACCAACAGTCTTGTTTCCTTTTTACTTTTTTTTTAATTGTCAAAACCTTTTCTTTCTCTGCTTATGCCATCCTTTCTTATCACATGCTGGCTCATGGAATTGCATCTGGATTAAAAATAACAAAAATTTCCTCTTGTTTCTGAGGTGACAGCCTGCCACATCTGCGGCTGCTGCAGTGATTAATTGATCTGAGCTACCCCTTATGCTGTGTTCACACCACTGGTCTAAATATATGGAAGGTGGTAAATATATGCAAGAAATGTGCATGGGGTTTGCCATGGGGTGTCACATTCTAGATTCTGCTTTTTTGTGGATTTTGAACTCCAGACCTCAGTGTATCCCCTGGATGAGGTCCCTTGATCTTTAGGATTCCTTGTTTGTATGCTTGGTCCCAATCCATTTCTGCACGAGGTGATATTCTCATTTCTTTTGTCTAACTGCAATTTTAGTTTTAATCTGTAATTGGTTGTAGTGTCTTGTGTCCCTTTGCCATGGAACCACATCCCACCTTGATTTTCTTGTCTGGGAATGGCCTTGCATGATTTGCTTTTTTGCCTTAAATCAATTAGATATGTTTCTTTTTCCTGTTTGTGCTTTTTTTTTTTTCTTATATTTCTTTTTAGTTTCTCTCACAAAGATTCCATTTTCACTCACTGCACAACAATTAAAGATAAAGCCAGGAGCTGAATCAGCAATTGATAACTCCCTCTTTTCCTAGTACTTTCTGCTTAGAGATGGTCTGCTAGCCTACACCTTTTCCCCCCAAAGGCTCATCTTTAACCTTTGTCATTCTTCCAGTATTACTGCTTGGTTTATTTTTTTTTTTTTCAGTTAACTTTGCTATTTTTGGGTGCAGTTTCGCTTCACACAAAGAACTTCTTCCAATGGCTGCAGTTCATATGGGGGTTTATTTATAATTATTTTATTTCTAGGTGGACTAGGGGAGTAGATTGTCTCATATTGCCAGTGTCACTTAAACTAGCAAGAGTATAAAGCAAAATAAGGTCTTCTAATTTTTAGTGACATTTATTGTATTTTTGAATGCATGATGCCTTTGGTGAAACTCTTGTTCTGTTAATAGAATGTTTTCTTATGTCTTCCCCCCTCCCATAAAAGTTTACTTATAATAATTTTGTAAACCCATCAGCAAAATATAGGTGCCAGGCCTTGAAAGTCTTTTACAGTGGTTTTTAAACAATGTACATATTGTAGGTATGTGATTTTTCACTGGTAAATGAAAATGCCAGGAACTTACTATAGGTTACTACAACTTTGCTGTAATAACTTTAAATCCCATTATGATAATCTCATTTTACAGCATGCTTTGTTTCTAAGAGCAATATATCAAGGGAATAGCATGCCAGTTACTATCCTTGGGACTAAAGATTTCAGAGCAAATACAGAAGTTTCACCCAGAAGGGAAAAGGTAGCAGAGGATGATTAAGCCCTGGATCATCTACTGGGAGTCCCTGGCTTTCCTTGTATTGTGTAATACATAATTTATATTTATTTACACTGAATCCTTTTGCAATGCTTTACCTGTGGTTGAAGAAAAAGAAGGAGAGAAGGAGAAGGAAAAGAAGAAGAAGAAGAAGAAGAAGAAGAAGAAGAAGAAGAAGAAGAAGAAGAAGAAGAAGAAGAAGAAGAAGAAGAAAAGGAGAAGGAGAAGGAGAAGGAGAAGGAAGAGAAGCAGGAGGAGAAGGAGCTGCATGAGGCTTCTCTAGGGATAGATGTGTTATCCAGGGCCTGGATATGCTTCAGCATGTTCTATATTTTACACAAAATAGTAGAACCCCAAGGGAATTCAGAGCAGTGCATGGGATTCTCTCCAGCATTAAAGGTGGTGTAAAATGCAGATAAAGAGAACAACAAGCACGAGAGCTATGGAAGGTCAATTATCTTACTTATTCTCCATAAGCATGGCTTTTTACATGTCTTATGGCCCTGACTCTCTCTCCATCTTTTATGTTTTTGAGCTGATAAAGCAATGAATCCCAGAACTATGCCAAATCCTGCTTGAATTTCAGACTCTCTAACATGCAAACCCCTAGATACCTATCTGCTGTTGTTCCAAAACGAAATACACTCCAACCACTCTGGGCTCTTCAATACGTAAGGATTTATCTGCATTGGGAGCTGACTGGGATTTACTTTCCTCATGCTGAAAACATTCCCTCGTGCTGAAAACATTTCCTCGTGCTGAAAACATTCCCTCGTGCTGAAAACATTTCCTCGTGCTGAAACAGAGCAGGATTTTTTGGTCACTTTAATGGTCAGAATGAACTTGACTTCATGAAGGGCTGCTCTGAAGGACCAGGATAGTTTTCAATATAAAATTAACATTGCCAAAAGTAGGAAAAAAATATTACTAAAATGAACTTGAACCTGCAGTGCCTTCTTGAGGGTTACCAGTGTGGTAGGTTTACTTGTGTTTCAATGCTGGTTACAGAGCTTGTATTGGTTCAAGAGACTGAGGTGAATAAATTATTCATAAGGTTTTCTTATTTTAAATTTTTGTTTCCATCCCAGCAGGGCATAACTGTGCAGCTGGTGAAAATATATCTACATTAAAAATTTGGAACATTATAAAAAGAAAAGAGAGAGTGTTTAAGATAAATCCAGATAAATCCAGACAAAGCAGGTTAATTCCCTGAACTTCAAACTGTAGTCTTTCAGTTTTGATGAGACATCAATGTTTTATCTGGATTTCCAAGTTCAGAATTCTTTAAAATAAGCACTTTAGTCCTTGAAGCATATCAAAATGTTTTCGGGTTTAAGAGTTTTTCTTGGTCATCTTACAATGGCAACAGATATTTTTACATTTTAAAACCTCTCTTGTAGTATCAGCAGCTCAAAAAATTCCAGCACTGTATGAAATATTTGAAAGTGAAATGATCAGCAAAACTAAAGCTGATATTATGGATGTCTTTTCTTTGCCAAAAGTGAGGAACTTGCATGAAGCGATAGGGAGATTTGAAAGAGTGCAATGCTATGTACAGGCTTTTCATAATTTAGAATAAATCAGTCAAATAAATTTTCTTATATCTCTTTAAATAAAAGTAAGAGCATAGAGCATCTTTGAGAGTTTATCCCCAGTCTTGGGGAATAGCTTAAGGGCTGTGTTTGGGAATAAAGAAATCTAGCTCCCCTTTCTTAGGTGTTCTGCAGACCACCTGCTGCTGGAAGCTTGTGACAGCTTTGTTTCTGGCTTCTGAGATGAATTATTCCTTCCACATTGCAGGCAAGTTTCTGGTACAGGACTGCTATGTCCTCAAAGTTCACAACTTTTTGGATTGGCTTTGTTACCCCATCACAGACTTATTCATATTAAAATCTCAATTACATAATATAGGGAGTATTGCTGTGAAAGCTGTATGAAATATCCAAAGTTAAAAGCAAGGTCAACACCTTGGTGAGACTTCCCAGGTAAGACTTTTGATTGCAAATTGCTGTTGATGGAAGAACAGCCACTGCGAAAAACCAGATCTGTTTTCTTGTCTCTGTATCTACCAGAGCTTCATCTTTGAAGCTGATATTTCAGCCCATAGTCCCTGGGGATGATATCTTCAAAATGGTCCCAACCTCACCCTGTCTGTCTCATCTGCTGGGGAACATAAGCTGAATCAGGACAGCAAAATGACCCACAATTTATACTCTGTTTCTTTTGACTTCCCAGAGGAACTAGCTTTAACATTTGACAAAATCAGTATAGCAGCTTGTTGTATAAAGCAGAAACACCAAGATCAATTTTAGACTGTAATGATGAGGTTTAAGTGTCCTCAAAATACCATTAAATGTTTATTTTTCCTAATATACTATAAAAAAAAATATAGACTTGAACATTGTTGTTAGTTGATATGGTGAAACTGATAACAATAATCCATTGAAGGATGTGTCCATGCTAAACCCTTTTGTAGAGAATTTTCACTTTTTTTCCAATTACACATTTTCATTCTTCTAATATATTAAGAAAAGCTTGGATTCCTTAATAGGTGTCTGCACAGCATGTGGTCTTGACAGAGCTAGGAACAACAATTGCTATGTTTTTAAAATGGAATGCTTTGTAAATTGTTAGATTAACCACCATTTTAATACAATTTTTTTTGCAAGTATTGGTTTGATAGTTCACAATAACGTGTAAATGTTAAATTAAGCTAACCTATTTGTTTTTGTCCTGGCACAATTTCACAAAATATAAAACCATTTTTATAACAGCATGGGGCTAATACACTGATTATCTTTCCATGTAGAGCCAGAAAAAGGCAAATCGGGAAAGAAGTCTGTGAAGATTTTTGTAATGGAATAAGCTTAAAAGCAAAATTTCATGCCAAGCAATTTGCACTGTATTTTTCAGCCTCGTGCCGTAGTTGCAAATGAAACTTATTTGCAAGACTTTCCATAGAATAATAGAATCATAGAGCAGTTTGTGTTGGAAAGGACCTTAAGGGTCGCCTCATTCCAACCCCTGCCAAGGGCAGGAACCCCTTTCACTGGACCAGATTGCTCAGAGCCCCCTCCAGGCTGGTCTTGGATGCTTCCAGGAGAGGGAACAATCAACACACACTTGGTCTGTTCTCACATGTCCCCACAGACACAGATGGACATGGACCATTGTGCCACTTCATGTGTATTTTATTTTCTGCAACAACATGAAATTTTAGAAGAAAAACTTTTTCCAGAAGAAAGAGTGATGTGGAGGAAGTTCAGAACTTCAGGCACAGAACTCTGGGCAAATCTTGTAGCTTCTGTCTTCATTTTAGAATTACTTCATTGTGTTCACACAGGATTGAGTATCCTCTGAAAGCAACTTTGGCTGGTGGCATCCCTCAGGCTTCTTTTTGTTTCTTAAATATTACATTAAGACTCCCATTTCAGGCAAACTTCAAGGTACAAGTACTCCTCAAGTGCTGGTTTTATGTAACCAGGGCCAGGTTGTATCCCATGAATGTGGCAGAATTAGTTTTTCAGCTGAGTAGTGAATCAGTGAAACTCACCTTCATCTACCTTCATCTTCAGACAGATTCAATCGTAGACCTGTACCTAGCCATGGTACTGTTCAGCTTCAGAAAATACTTTATTTTTATTGCCACTGCACACCTGTAGGCTCAGTTCAAGTCAGCTGTAGCTGAAACAGTAATAGAAGGATACCATAGGGGAGAGTGCCTGAGGGTATAGACACTCTAATTTTACCAGAGGAGGCTTAAGGAGATCTGATATTGTCCCAAACATCATAGGAAGGTTTCCTTACAGATTTCAGTGGATTCATCCCATAAGAGTGAAGTGCACAGGGAGACAGTGACAACTATTGTTTGTATTCCTCTTCTCTAAACATGATAGACTTTGTGTTTATCCTTCCCAAAAGAGCACTGCTGATATCAGGGACTCCTCAGCCTTGCTGCCCAGGGCTTGGTGAAGTCCAGGGACTGGGAACTGAGGTTGGAGAAATTTGGTATGCAACGCCCAAGATGTGAAAGCATAAATGCAGGGGAAGCCAATGTAGCATCAGCATGGCTGCTGCAGCTTGAGGTTAAACAGCTGCTTACATCTGGCTTTTTAATTCTTTGGCCTGTGAGCATACAGAAGCAGCAAGTCAGGTCACACAGTTACAGCTGTCCCTTCTGGTCCTTGTCCTGAGGGAGTCTGGTCTCAATCATAACTCTTGCAATTCTCCAGAGAGATCTTGCCAGTTGACCTTCACACTGTGGCTTCACTGATGAATTTACTCAATGCACCACTAAACCTCTGTGCTGGTACTGTTGTATTGTTTCTGTATCACCCAAAGCATCAAAGACTTGTTGCTGGGGAGTTTTGGCACCAAGCAGATGGACCCACACTCAGGTGGCACAGATAATTCTGTCAAGTGTGTAGCTAAAGTCATTTTGGATGAAAAATTTCCTTGCAGACCTAATTGGAAGGAATGCCTGAAGATCTGTGGTCTTTCTTTGCTGCAGGGAGGATGGTTTGGCCACTGGACACATCAAATAATCCCTGCATCATTTTTGGACTCTTGACTGGGTTCCTGCTTGTTGCATGCATTCCTGTTTCAGAGGACAAAAGAATCTAACATTGCTCTGGACTAGTAACAGGATGTCTGAATGACACTTATTTGCCAGACAAATACTGGGGAGATTAGAAGAACTAGAATCACTTCCCTCCTAAACTTCTGTGATGCTCATTAGAAAACTGCTTATTTTCCACAGCATGAGTTAGTGAAGGATGGAGTGCTGTGCTTTGCGTTTTGACTAGAACTCGTTTTATTAAAACAGTAATGAATTTTATATCAGCATTTCTTAGTAGTAGTGGCAGATCATGAAACACTGCATTTTCCTCATGTCCATGGAATGGTTTTTTGATCACTTATCTTCAGGAAGCATGGTGGCAGCTGTTGCACTAAATGCTAGAGGAAACTTTAATCCATTAGACACTATGATGTAGTTTGTTCTGAAAGATTTGTGTCCTGTTGTCATGAAGAGCCCAGTCCAGTGCCAGTTAAAGAAAACATGATGGTTTTGACTCATCATAGGAAACCAGGAGCTGAAAGCATTGGATACTGTCTTGGACTTGGTGCTTTTCTGGTCTTCTGTTTCTCTGCAGGGGCAGTAGCTGAGGGCAGATTGATAAGGAAACCACATGTATTGTATCATTTGCAAATTTTAATATCAGCAGCAAATTCTGGGGCCTACTTTGGGCAAAAAATGAGGATAGAAAACAATCTGGGGTGGTTTATGGAAAATATAATATTTTTCTTTTCCATGCTACAGCTCGTGGGTTTACTCATCAGTAAATTGATTAATTGGACATATTGGACTGTGTTTTCACAAAAATGTTTGAGCTATATGATGCCTCCCCCCCGCCCACACTTTTTTTTTTCCCCTGCAAACTGCCATCACCAGTGATTTGGAAGTGTAGAAAATAGTATTATAAGGGAACAGATGCGAACAAAAGGGGTGAAATTGAATGTATTAGTATTCAGCAGTCTGCTTTTGATTACCTCTGACTGGAAAATATTTGGGAGCCACCAGGGTCCCCTCAAGTGTTATGATTTCGTAAATTCAACCCTCGTGTGTTGGGATTCAGGCTCCCTTATTGAAATTGAATTGATATTTTGTAAACTTCATTTGTGAATAATGTGATCTGACAGGGACAAATGCGAGGGAGAATTGTTTTCAAACCTTCTCCAAATGAAACTTATTATTGGGTAAATACGGATTTCTTTGTCTCTTTTCCTCTCTTTCTATCCTGAGTGTCTTCATGGCCTGAATATGTATCAACTTTTCCAAGGTAATTGAATTGATTCAGTCATGTGTGGGCAACAGAAATGGGCAATAGAATATATTCCTGATGGGGAAAAATTGAAAAGTAGAAGGATTTCTACTCAGGTGCAGGGCTGGGAGGGTCACAGTGCTATCAGAGGAGAGAGACATGCAGGAGCTTCTTTCTGATTATCTCAGCTTTGGCCATTCTCTCCCTCAATAATCGCCCTCTGATATAACGCCGGCTTTCCAATTTTGCTGGCCAGCACCATGCCTCAGATGTGTTACATATTAATTTCCCTTTGCAGAAAATTTGCCAAGCTTTAGCTCAAATTCAGTTAGTCGGATTGATGAAAGTGGCAAAAGGATACGACATTTACTGATTCTCCCTTTTCACCTTTGATTAACTCAACCTGTGAATTATTCTTGCCCTGTCAGTGTGCCATTAAACGAGCTGGGGCCAAGGTTGCAAGTTCATACTTTCTGATGTAACTGAGAGAAAATGTGTTGAGCCATGATTTGTCTGACAGAGACCTAGGATCATTTCAATGCTGTGTTGCCATTATTTTAACAGGTCAACCCTTGGTGAAATAAAGAAACAAAAATAAACGCTCCACCTTCCTCCCCATAACCTTAATTTCTAGCTCATATCTCTGGCACCTGCTGGTTCCCAGTGGTTCTCCTGTGGAAGAAGTCATTGTCCTTGTTCCAGATAGACTGGAAAAGTCCATCCCTCCCTCTATTGCTGGATATTTTCAAATTAAATGTTGCTAGTCTGTAGTGTTTAGATACCATAGGGCTTGCTGCCACAGGCTGGAATCTATGTACTTAACTTTCCGCTTATGTAACCCCCCCCCCCCCCCCCCCCCCTTTTTTTTTTTTGCTCTGCCACCACATTTCAGGTTTGATGTCTTCTGGAAACACCAATCCCTGGTGCTTCACAGTGCTATGTCAATGCAACTAAAGGAAGAGAACTTCTTTTCCATGTCTTCCTCTGTTACTGCACTGCTTTGACAAATCATGTCCACGTTTTGGCTGCTTTTTTCACTCGACGAGAGTCTTAATTTGTTTCTTGTAAAGTTCAGGGGTTTTTAGATGGTGCAATGGAAACTTTAATGTTGCCATCACAGCTTGTTTATTGGGGAGGTTGTCAGTTTTGATTGTCAAGTTAGGCAACGTTTTTAAAAGACATTTTCCATAATGATGTTGGGCATGTATAGAGACTTTTCAAGATTCCAGAAGTGTTTCAATCTGTGCAGCATTGGTGACTGTGGCCTTGAGCAGAGGGAAAAGATTTGAGTTAAAGTGGCAGGAGGCAATGAATTAATAACTTTTGCCCCTATATTTTCCTCCAAAAAGTGTGCCATGAATAAATTGCCCTCTGGGCCTTGCAGTAAGGATACATGGCTGGCAAGCCCACACAGATTTGTCTATGTCACAGTGTCTTCATGCTGTCAGGAACTCATGGAAAACACCTCCATCCAGCTCTCATGGCTTTTGAGTAGTCTCAGGTTCTGAAATAGCAGTGAAACCCAATGAGAGTGCTTGCTATCATTAGCTGATCTTTCCATGCTACTTCTGGTAAATCATTACCAAACTCAGGAGAGATCTGGATTTGGTTCCTTCTGTGCATGACTCAATAGAACTTTTACCAGAAATGCTTTCTAAGAGATTTATCACAAAAATATTCCTGTTTCCATTTTTTCCCTCCCATAAACTACATTTCTGGTTATATCCAAAGGCACAATTTGGAGCATGTTTAACGAGAATTCTTCTATCCTTTCTTAGGTACACATCTGCCATTTGCAAATTATGCACTTCAAGACATCCATCATAGCCCTGAAATATCTCATTTTAAAGTATCTCTTTTCCAGGAGAGCGGGAGTTGTTCAGAACTGCAGTCTTGTCTGCCTCAGTCTTTCCTGTATAATATATATATCAGCTTATAGCTGTTGAGTAGAAAGAATTGTTGGAAGTAGAGAGCAGTGAGGAGAGGAATTGGTGTGCTGAACTCTCCGGGAAGGGTTTCCAGCTGACATGCAGGAAATATTGCTCGTGGCTCTTCCATCACTCAGTGAACACAATTGGCTTTCTGTAATTTTCCACAACCAAACTGAGCTTCCCCAGGTCAACAGCCCGGATGTACAGAATCGTCGAGACAAAGCATAAAACGCCCTCGCAATAACCCGTGTGACTGAAAGTGTAATGTAGACACACTCCTAACAGCCATTCCTTGTAGAAAGTCACCTTTGGAAAGTACTAAAATCACTGACCATTAATAATGAGGCCTACATTGCAAATTAGGTTATTTTAAATACATCAAACAAATTTCTCAAATAGAAGAAAAAAAAAAAAAGAAATTATATGTGTCATGGTAATGTTTTCTATCTTTATATAAGATATTAATTTGTATACTTAAAAAAAATTGAGTCTGTTCAAGGAACACTTTATATTCTCTCAGGCTTAAAAGAGCTCTAGCTATGGCCTGCTAACTCTTATGGCCATGAAGAATGCATGTCTTGGTTATAAATGGTATCCACTTTAGCTTCATAGCATAGAGCTGAATAAACACAGAATCACTGAATTGTACTCAATGGCTCTGTTTATACTGTATTTTGTTAGCATCTGACATAAATCAAGTGTGATTTGATTGACTATACCCAAAGTAGAGCTGGAATAAAATAATGAGGGCGTTTGTTAGCAGAGCTGCCAGTCTTTAGTAGTAATGACATTTAACGTAATAGGTAGCTGGTAGGTTAAAATGTGCTTTTTATTTGTTGTACATACATTTTATAAAAGAAAGATGTAGTAGGGCCCAGGGTGCAATTTTTCACACCACCTCTCCAGATAGGAAGCTAATTAAAAACAAGGCAAAAAACTGATCATGAATGAATGCATTGGCCATTGTTTAGTGTTATACAGAACTGTACAAAAAAGATCATTAAATTCCATTCATCACTTTGGCTTTAAATTGATGCAAAAGACTTGTGCTTCTGTGCATAAGGTGGAGGCTAAGTAGGAAGGGTGTTAAATCAGTTTGAGAGTCTTGGGGAAGAAAATATTTATCAGAAGAAATAATAAGGGACAGAATATGATAATATTGCTGTAAGGAGTGTTAGCTTGTTTGTTTTGAATACAATTCTGAAAGGTCAAGATGGAGGTAATATAAATGTTAATACTAAAATCAAGAGGGTTTGAATTTTTCAGCTCAGGTACTTGGTGTCATAACAATAACCAAATAAATTTTTATTATCTTCAGGTTTAAAAGTCTGTTTTAAAAAAGTCAGTTGCTATAAATTTTAGAATTAATGACTTAAGAAACTGAAAAACACTATTTTAAAGTGGAATTTAGACTAGAAGTTTACATTTTAGATTTTGACTGGTTAAAAAATTTTTTTTAGTGTATTAAACCTCTTTTGAATGTTTCTCCAAGTATTGGCTGGAACAGCTGAACAGACTGTGAGCAAGTGCACTTGGATGCTAACTAACTGATTTGCGTAAAGCTATTTTCTACAGGCATTGAGAGCATACAATCATTATGGCCATAAAAATTGACTTCTGTTTGTTACACACACTTCTACTGGAGTCATAAAAATTATTCTTGGCTCTCATGTGTGCATGTAGCTACAAACTGCTATTAACACTGCCACTTGCACTTTGTCATAAAATACTAATTGCTAATTGACCAGGTCACAGAATTTGGGCAAAAAGTATATCTAATACAAATAATGAAGTCTCGAAACCATTCTGCCTTCTCTAACAACACAGAGTGCGGTTCAAACCCTGAAAAGAGATCCTGTGACCTGGACACATATTCCAGAAAAGGGTGTGGGTCACAGAGGGGACTGTTTGCACAGTTTCATACATGAAACTGCTTCTCTTTGCAGCATCAAGGCAATCCTTGGGGAAACTTGGTTTCGCCCAGCCTCAATGCAGCCCTATCAAAGGAACAGCCCTATAGGGAACAGGCCTGGCAAGGCATTTGCATTCAAACAGCTGAGCAAGCTGGATCCATGTTCCCCCTGCTGAACTTCATCCTCTGTTATCAAGTATTGCTTGTGTTCCTGACTCAGTGCAAAGGTGCTGAAAACCACGGAAACTTCAAGGGCATGAGAAGGTGTTAGCGGCTGGACTAACAGTGAATTAATGCCCAGGAGTTCACTTTCTGCTGCATCCTGATACCATGCAAAACCAAGTTATCCCCAAGAGGGAAGTGCTTCCCCAGCAATGTAAGAAGGTGAAAGGCAAGATGATGAAGAGTAGCAAGGATAAGAGAGAGTGAAACTTTCCAAACACTGTCTTTGCAAAGTGTTTGCCTGTGCTTCCATGTACCCACATGTGCTTTGCTCACTGCTGTGCTCAGGTGGGTGGCAGATGTGTGGTGACACGGGTGCAAGTGGGTTTGCTCAAGTCCCCATGCAGACAGGAGGGCTGGGGAGAAAGATGCAGCCAGAAATCCCTGTTCAAAGGAACAAAACCCACTCAATGACAGTTTTGCTCTGTTTTGAGAGCTCTGATGAAGACTTACTCTGTCTTTGTCTTTCACCCATCTTGGTCCACTCTGGAGATGTTCAATATCAAAATGTCATTAGTTTGTCATGATAAGCACCAACCTCAGTGCAGCATGCTGGGGTAATCAGACTGTCTCACTATTTGGAGGGGAATAATGCCAGGATCCTGGTGCCCTTTGGTTGATGGTGCTGCAGGAGATCTCCAACAAATGAGAACACACAAGAGAGCCAGTGAGCCTGGGGCTGTGGGCTGCAAGGTGTTTTAATGAAAATATCACCCACTTGGCACAACTTGGTCCATTTCAGTAAGTAAATAAGTGAGTTTTGAGGCAATTTAATGAGTCAGCTGAGGAAAACTTTACCAATGCCCAAAGATGGCTCTGACTCAAAGGCAGATCTCCCCCAGCTACAGGGAGGTGATGGAAGGAGAGGAGCTTTGGTCTCTTTCACGATGTTGCTTCCAAGGCACTCCACATTTTGCACAGCTCTTTCCAATGGCTGGGGAGGAGGTGATGCTATTTCTGAGTGTCTACCAAACAACTTTTGTCGCATTCATCAATGGATTACACAGCAGTACCTGACCACTGAAAACAAGGAAAAAACAATGTTGCTATGCTGTTCATAACTCTGCTTCTCAAAGCAATTTGAAAGACTTTGGCAGTAGAAGTATCAAGTGGAAAACAAACAGCTCTGGATTGAATCCCTTCATAAAGATGCTATTTATTAATGATAACAATCTTGTTTCTCACACACAGGCACCATAGGGGCTGCTTTATTGTCTCTAAGAGGTTAAAAATGAGTGATGCAAAAATACTCACTCGCTGTTAAAGATCAAGGCATCAAGTGACATATTTAGTGCTGGGGTTTTTTTTGGGTAATAAGGTTATCAGTTCAGAAGTTTATAGCTTAAACTCATCCTTTGGTGTCTCCATTTAGCTGCTAGGTCAAGAGAGTGTTTCAGAGCTGTCTACAGCCCAGACAGTGCCACGTCATCTCTACAATGGTCCTAAAAATCCATGATTTCAAAAGTGTATTCTAAAGGTAAGATCTATTTCAAGCCATGATTGACATAAGCTGAATTCTATGGGCTGAACATCCTTCTTTTTTTCCTGAAGTTAACAGAGTTGCATTAGGATATGAGGAGCACCAGGAAAATCTGATCACTGGAACATATGAAACACATCTTGGTGGAGTAAGTCCCAATGTGTGACCAATTTTCTTAGTGATTATGGTGAAGCAGTGGAAATGAATGCCTCTCACACTCCATGTTTTCAAAGATGAGCTAAATGGTTTGTACTGCACATCTTGCCCAAGGTGCAGGAGATGGGAAGGTCCAATTCCAGGTCACTCTTCATAGTGTCACAGACAGTAACACACAGGAGCAGATCTTTCCAAGATATCTCTTAATCAGAAATCCTGAGAAGTTGGGTTTGCTTCCAGGAAAACAAAACAAAACAAAACAAACAAACAAACAAACAAACCAACCTGAAATTCATTCCTGCATTTGAATGGAAAAGGCTCATGCTAATAACTCAGAGTTCAGGTAAGATCTTGGTCTCAGGAGGATTTGCTACACAAATCCTTACAATTTTATTGCTGTGTTTCACTGTCATGTTTGTTTTCCTGAAGTCTAAGTTTTCAGATCAGAATTCTGATTTGAAGGTGGTGTTCTCTTTTCTCCTGGCTAATTTTCTCCTGCATTTAGAAAGCCTGTTTTTTCAGGCCACTGTTCCATGAAAATCCATCCTCTATTAAGATATCTATGTTTATTGAGACTTTTTTTAACCTCAGATGGGCACATAAAGTGCTTTTGAAATTCAGTGTGCCATAGGTTGAGCATGATCATAATGATCTGGCAGCTGCTGTTTAAAAAAATTGATTCAATTTCATTTAAGGCAGAATTTGCAAAGCCTTGTAGAGTTATGTGTATTCAACATATTTTACTGAAAATTGGGTATTTTACTCTTTTAGGTAGTTCTGAAAATCTCAGCCTAAATTTTGTTTAGAATGATATATTTCTTTCAAGGAAATCTACCCACCACAATTTTATGGGGAAAATGTTTCTCTCAGAGCTGTGAGGTAGAAGTCATCATTGATATTATGTTCTCCTCACCTGCATGCAAAGCAGAGCTCTTTTTCCTTGCTTTATTTTCCCTGTTCTCTATTTTTCTTTGTGGTGCATTTACCTCAGCCACTATTACCATGGTGCTCCAATCAATACAATGTCCAGTGCCCTGTATAATATAGTTCTAATTTTTTTCACCCACAGGCTTTGATTTTGATGCGGACACTTCCACCATAAGCCTATACCCAATAATTAAAATCTTTGTGTATTTTTTGCACAAGTTCCCTATTTTCCTGTCTGATGCATTCAGGCACTGTGAATTGTTCCCTGAAGCCAAATCTATACTTTTTATTGTTATGTGAATATTCTGCTCATACTAGATATTACGCTTTTACTTCCTATTCAATAAATATCTATGACATTCAGCTCAGCAATGAGTATTAGTCTGTCAGAACACTAATTTATGGTGGGAATAGTGCAATATCAAAAGGTTTATGGATCAGAAATGTGTAAATATGAAGTTCAATCAGTGGCTCTTCCATGAATTAAATTCTAAACAAACATTCCATTCTAAAATTTGTTTGTGCATTTTTTTTATCTGTTGTTTTGAAACTGCTCTGAAATGTCAGGTGATTTATGAGCTTAGGAGACTCTTATTTGACATTTTTCCTTCTGTATTTTGTGACAATATATAAGCCATCAGGTTGTTGAGGATGAGACTACATTTCAGTTACTTCATTGGGATATAGCTCAATATTAACTTTCTGGTCTGCTGTCTTACTGAACAATGCCTGTTCCTCTGACAGTTCATTTAGATATTGTCATGGTGCTGGAAGCTTTAAAGGGGTTAATGAGGTATTTATTCCATTATTGTTATTGGAAATTACAGTGTCTAGAACACTTACACAAGAAGATTAAAGATAGATGCTTTAGACCACTTTCTATAGTCTGATAGGCCATTATTTTCTGGTTCATAACACAAAATAGTACTTTTCATCAAGGAGCTCATATTCTCTAGATGATTCAAAAATTCACAGACCAAAACCAATGTAAAATATTAAGTTCCTAATACTTTTTTAACCCCAAACAAGTTAGAATGCAAATGCTTTAATCAAACAAGGTGAAAGTGTCACACACATTTCTCTTTTGTGAAGACTAATGGAGGAAGGAGTGCCTTGAAACATTGGAGTAAACCTCTCCTAGCCTGGCTTCTGCTTCTGGCTTAGCAAACATGGCAAACTCTGCTGTTTGATTTATTTCCAACTGTTGGATTTATTTCCAACTGTTGGATTTATTTCCAACACTTATTTGTTGTGAAGGGGTAATGTGCTGCTGATAGTTTGAGTTGTTTTGCACAGGATTTAGAACTTTGTTGTTTCTCTGATTTCCAACAGGAAGGCATTGAGTCAAGTTTTGCCATTTTAATGTGGTTCCTTGGGGTGATGAGCAACAATTTCACACTGGCAGGACAGCACTCACAGTGTGAGTTGTATGGTGTGTTTGAGGTATTTAGGATCCTGTCCCTGTGTGCCTTTTTATTAGCATGAAAGTTCCTGCTGCACTTTTTCAATCACAAGGGCCAGGATACCAATTCCTAGCCCTCCAATCTGTTCTGTTTGTGCAACATGGTGATGAAGCTATCAGAGACCTGTTAGGGTTTTCTTCATGGTTTAGAATTAATAGAGCAAATCTCTGCAATCTTTCATGCTCACACTACATAAGAAACTATGCAACCAGTTGTTATATTAGATGATAGATACTCCTGGTAACTAGAGTTGGAGCACATCTAACAGCAGATGAAGAGAGAGATAGCTGGGGAGAAACAGATCTCCATCCATTCAGAAAATCAAAAGCCATATGGAATGGTCTTGGGAAACTTGTTCTGGGCGATCCAGCTTGAACTGGTTACCTTTCTTCAGCTGCTCGGCCACGATTGGACAGGGCTGTTGGACAGGATCACCTGCAGAAGTCACTTCCAAACTCAAGCTGTAATTCTGGGAGGCATCCTTAGAGGCTCCCCTGCCCCTTTGCACCCCTGGGTGAACAGGATGGGCAACAGGCACAGTAGGACGTGCTCCAGGAATCTCTGCTTCTTACAGCTCCCTCCACAGAGCAGCACCTGTGCGTCTGCCCAGATCTGTTGAGAAATATGCGGTCCTTGTGCTGACAGTAGGATTTATTTCCCACACTTATTTGTTGTGAAGGGGTAAGTGCGGTGATGTTTAATTCCTTACTCTTTGCCTGGAGAGGTTTAAGGGCTGTACAGTCCATGGTGGATGCCATCTGACTGTCCTGCCCAAGGTGCAGCCCTTCAGTGCAGACGTCAGATGTCTCTAACAGGGTCCAGGACTCTTCACACTTATTGTGGTGTCTTCTCCTTTAAAGCATCCTTCCCTCTTTCCTTCCTCCTTTTCTTCCTCGACACTCACCTGCACTGTCCTATGGTCAGTTACAAGAATCCATCTGTTAGAAAGAAACTTTGGCTCATCAGCATTTAGAAAATGGACTTTTTTCTAGAGGAGGGATTTAGTCAGCATTTAGTTTATGCGCCAAGCCTTACAGTAATCCTTGAGAAAGGCTACAAGATAACAGGCTGCAAAATAATATGGTCTAAAGCTGAGATGTATTGGGAGATATTCATGTAGCAAAAAACAACTTCATTGTAACAGAAATGAGTTTTATTTTCACGCAGCTATACAATGCATAATCTGATACAGTCTCAAAATAACTTTATCATCCTGGATATTATTTTGGAAAAAGTAAATATCAACTGAGAAAGTTTCTGCTAATAAACAGAAAAACCCAAACCATTTCTGGATTTGGGTATTGGTTGGATTGTTGCTGTTTTTTGCATTTATGAAGTGGGGATAGGTTATAAACCAGAAAAAAAAAAAGTATTTGTAGATATACACAGCTAGCAATGCCTGTTTCTACTAGCCAGTATGCCCATGTGACTATTTCATCTTCCATGGTAACTTAAGCACAAGAAAAAAGCCTTTACAGTTCAGGGCACTGCTGCCTGGCCAGAGGTTTGTAATAATTCATAAACCTTTCACTTTCACTTTTCTAGAGCTGAGGAATTACATTCTGCTATTAAAATGGCTTTGTGAGTTGCCTGGTAGAGTATATATATATATTCTCTCTGCTCAAAGAGATAAATAGAGCATCACAGGGAGCAGGGACTTCTTAATAGCAGGTGCTCTAAAGAATCCATATGCCTTGAAAGAGGATATCATTGTGCTCCCCTTCACTCATCAGCTGTTTTTCACATAGGATCCTTTAAAAGATGTGGGCTAACAAGAAGCTTTTATCCTCCTGGGGCAGCAGCCACATGTGTTTGTCCTTTTGTGCAAATTGAGGGCAAGAATTGTGAGTGGGTGGTTGCCAGGTGGGGCAAAGTGTGAGGTACCAGCTGCCAGATGTGTGTGAAAGGCTTGAGGAGATCCCAGGCAGCAGCAAGTGGACAGTTTGTGGGCAGCTTAGGTGAGGCTGGGATCTGCTCAGTGATTCATTGGGGTTGGTTTTATAGCCTTGGTCTCAGTGCCATATCTGAAATACAGCCCTGATGTGGAGAGCTGGGTAGAGCTCATGGGATTTTACAGGGCTCCTTCCTTTCCAGAGTCAGAATCCTGCCTAGTGTTTTTTTTATTTTCAGGGTTTATTGATTTCCCTGCTTGACTGACAAAGGCCTGGATGAGAAAATGAGAGTTTCTGCTGGGAATTTCTTTCTTAATGGTAGACAATGCTTGTCTAAGTCTTCAAGCTATAATAGAAAAAGCTTCCATTAAAGCTAACTGGGAGAACTCAGTCTGGGGAGGTTCTTGGGAGGAGGTGATGTGTGTCTATTGGTTTCCCTGCAATATATGAGCTTTGAATGGTTTGCATATATTTGATTACAGCTAATTGTAGACTAGACCCAACTCATGGGTCTCAAAAGGAAAGGGAGTGTGGTAGACTCAACAACCAGTAATAGTTAGGATCAGATCATGACAAAATTTAGCTTTTTGATTGAATTTCCAGGCTGCTTCCAAAAAAAAGTCATGGCTCCCATACCTCAGTTTAAACTGCTGTTCTCAAGGTAAAAGAAAAAGCCAAAAGGTAGTAGCATGTCTCCAAGCCATTTTATTCCTCAAGTGAGACATGGGACTGGGTGAAAAAAGATATCAAAAATAATTTCCTTGGTCTTTGTGTCTTCAGACTCCAGTTTCCCCATCAGTGAGCACAGCCTCACATTTTCAGTGCTTCATAGGGGGTTATATTACTTTCATACAAATCACAACAGCAAAGCTTTTTGCAGAATGGGGACTGTAATTCACCTGTGCCCACAGCATAAGCTGACATTTGTGCATGCCAATAGCCATGTGTGTTCCCAATAACAGTGTCATGCTCTTCTTGGCATCCTTATAAACCTTCAGACAAGGCTGCAAAAATATCTTTTCATTCAGTGTTCTACTTTCCTCTGTTCCTTTTTTTTTTAATAAACCTTAAATCTTGTCCTTGCATTTTACAAATTGATAAGTGTCCTGACATTGCAGAACCTGGAGTAGATTGTATCAACCTTCATTCCTTCCCTTGCAGGTGCAGCCTTGCCAAATGTGACACGCCATTCATAACACAAACAGGATTTTACAATACAGAATACCAGGGTTTTGTAACTGGATAGAAAAGGAAGCTCAATTTTTTAAGTGATTTTGGGAGTGGGAGGAAAGAGAAGAAGTGAATATTTATTAATTTTTGTTCCTAGTAAAAAACCTTTAGCTTCAAATTTAGAGAAGGGTCTATCTTTGGCACTTAGGCTTAGTGCCTGTCTCAAGGCAGTGAAGCTGCATTGGTTCCCACAAGCAATGCCTCAGCCCTCTAAGTGATTTGTAATTATAAATTCTTGCAAAAAGAATATAGAGTAAATATTGCTCTGTGGGTTAGAAGTTTATGTATGATGCCTGTTTCTCTGTTCATGTTATCTCATGTTCATAAGAAACAACTCTGACGAAGTCAACTTAGTTAGACCAAGTTTAAAATATTTTGAGAAGTCTTGGATTCTGATGTATTAAATTTGTGCAGATGAAATTATCCACCCTATGTCTTTGCAGAGGTTATAATGTGTACAGACACCACTAGTATTTTAACAAATACTCTACTGCTGATTAATAAATTTTACATATTTGATTACCATAAATCCAGAGTTACACCACTGAAATCAATGGTGCCAAACAAGTGTCAGATGCAGTAAATGAAGGAAGGCCCACAAGCAGTTCAGCCTAACAGAAAAATGGATGGTGCTGGTTCCAAAGTTATTTCAGCAACATTTGGGTTTGGTGTTATCTGTGTGGTATGTAGGAGAGGTCTTCAGTTGGACTATACTGCTCTGGTTTTACGGGTGTTCCTCGGGGAAGGACAGGTTCTACAATTTGTCTATATTTTTGGTTTTCTGACTGCATACATATGATTTTAAGTCAACTTTATCTCTGGATTATCTACTGATTTTTGCATGTTTAGCCACTTGCATATGTAACTGCTACATTTGCAATTGCTAATCAAACTTTGCCAATTAGGATTACTGGAAGAAATCCTCTTGGCTGAAGTAGTTCTGCATCCAAAGATGTGATGGAATAGTCAATGCTGAATTCCTGTGACTCAGAATGCTACAGTCTGGGAGAGCTGGAAAATAATTTTGTTTTCATAACATGCAGGAAAATATGCCACAAAATATTAATAATAATATTAATCAGTAATATTAAAAGTATAATCAGTAATATAAAAGTAATATTAATCACTACTAAAACAATTTAAGCAATGGTTTTGCTAGGATGTAGTGCTACAAAAAGGATGTAGTGGTGCAGAAAAAAATCAGCCCATGATTTTTTCTTCTAAATTAAATAGTACTATTCCTATATTGATCTGTATTTTTCAGACAATACAAGATCTAAATGATTTTTAATTTGTTTTTATTTTTCAGATATTTGGATATGGAACCTTTTGCAATAGAGCTCTATACTTGAAACAATTGCATTTTACCAGTGATTGCTTTTAATTTGCTCACTTTTTTGGACATTTTTATTGACTAATAAATATCTGAAAAGGAGAGGGAAGTCTCTGCAGGAGCTGTGTGCAGAAAAGCATTCTTCAAGGCAAGAGTGGGATCAGGCTGAATTTTGTGGTCCCTGTGAAACTATTTGCAGTTTTTACAAAACCTTCACAATTTACTCTTGAAGGCATTGTGGTTTTTGTGAGTGATGGGTCATGGCCCGTTTTCCATGGCTGGCAAGTCAGGTGTCTCAAGAATTCAGTATTGAGCATTTTGCTTTGAAAGCTTAAGAGCAGCCAAGGGTGGTTACTGCTCTGCTCACTGTGTGTGTTGTGGTCATTTGATTGTGAATCTGGAAAGAAATTTACTAATTTCAATACAATTCCCTGTTCTGTTGTTTATATCACATATTTCACCCCAAACAACCCCTGTGACTTTCACAGAAGAAACAAAACTCTGAAATACCCTGTCATTTCCTTAGACTTGAGGCCACGGTTGAAGCATGAGAGTGTGATGATGGGAATTTCATGACTCATAACTGTATCATTAAAAGCTCAAAATTAATCACTGGGAATCACTATACTTGAAGTAGTTCTTGCTTGTTTAAAGAATTGATTAAACCCATCTTTAGGCAGAATATCTATTGCAAAGGAAAAACGTGGAAGAAAATTGATTTTGATTCCTTGTAACATTAAAAAAGTCATGATCATTTCTTTCCCTCCTACCAGTATGTAATCAAACATGAGCTATAAGATCACTAACAAAATTATTCTGCTTTGAGCTGCTAACATTCTTCACCCAAACCAGAGCTTATAAGGCAAGCACTCTTGACCTGTTTTCTCTGGTTTGCTAGGTTTTCAAGAAAGAAAGACGAGTCAGAGTGGCTGCACCAAAAAGCCCATGGAAAGCAATAAGTGCTCTCGATCTGCTCTGTGCAGCACAGAGTCAGCTGTGAACAACTTCAAGGCACCCTTGACTCCAAGCTATGCATGATTTATGGGGGTATCTAACCCTAAGAGCAATGTGGGCAGGCCACTGCAGTGATTAAGTCCTATTTGAATGTTTTGTTAGGATGGTTCCTGACAGGACAAAGGGCTCCTTATTCCCTTGTGACAACACCTCGCACACAGCCTTCCTTGCTTGGATTTCTCTGCAGTAATCACCCCTAAAAACTAAATAACAGGTTCCTGAAAGAGCCTGAAGGAGGAGTGCTAAGGCAAATGGTTAATGCCTGATCTCCCAGACACAGGGCTAATTAACTGAATCTTTAAAACATCATGATGGGGATTTTCTGCATGCAGGTATTATCAATTATCCCACGAATTCAAGAGCTGCAATTCACAGTAATTAGCACCAGTGTTCTTTGCATAGGACAGGACTGTACAAGGGGAAATAGCTGGTGAAATGTGAAATCCCTAAGTTAAATTGTACCTGTAAATCCATAGATTGAGGATCAAAAACAAAGAAGTAAAACACGCTCTGTGCCTGATACACAGAGATAGCAGGACTGAACCATAGATAAATCACACTACCAGTACTCAGGTATTTGCACACTTGTGCACACGTTTGCACATGCAGTTTTCTCTCTTGGAGCATGTGGATAATTGCCAGTGTTACAAGCTGCCAGCTTCACAGGTGATAGGCTTATACTTTTATCACCCTAAATTTTAGATTAACTCCATCAGAACGAGTCCAGGTACTGCTGAAGGCTGTCAGAGCTGGAAATTACAGGTTAGCTGTGCTTGTGTGGAGCTGACAGCTAGCACACATCCTCAGCCATGGGGCACTGGGCAGCCAAAATGGGCTCAATTTTCAGACCTAGGGAGCTTAAAGTGAAATATTTGAGTGTGTGGGTAAGGCACATTAACACTACCTTGATGTTAGTCTGGTTATCAAATTAGCATTGGGCTGCACAAAATGAGTGGTGACTGTGGATTTAGATGGTTATAGGTAAAGATTAAATTCTGGGCTCTAACATGAAGACAAGTTATTCGGCATGGGGTTTGCTGATTGTCCAAAAGTGTACCAAGCTTTCTCTTCTTCATATCTCCTATTCAATTGTTAGATATTGTCATGGTTTGGAATGGGAGGAAATCTCGGGAATGATGCAAAATAAATTTTTACATCTTAAAAAAAAAAAAAAATTAAAATTTTTGTACTGAAAACCACCACAGATACACTGAAAATGAGACCTGGGTAATGATTTTCCAGTGTTGATGACCAAAGGGATCATTCCTGTGCATCACCTGTACAATAGGGGTAAGAAACAA
>NW_024499239.1:23323006-23365506 GCF_017590055.1 Onychostruthus taczanowskii | reverse complement strand
CCAGAAGGCACTGTGGGGGCTTGGGGAGAGGGGAAGGGGCAAAGAGCCAGGAGGCTACAACAGCATGAGGATGTGGCTCCTCCGTCGTCTCTCTGATACTGACAGTCTGAATCCTTTAATAATAGACAAAAAAAAAGGGGGAGGAAGGGGTTGAAATGGGTTTCACATGCAGAGGATGAGGGGCAAAGAGCCTGGGTCTGCTTTATATGATGGTGAAAGTGCAAAGAGCCTGGGGTAAGGAGTAAAGCAGAAATGGCCGTGCAGAGTGCAGGATCCAGTCCTGCCTGAAATCTGCCTGCAGAATGCAAGTGTGTGCTCATTCCTCTGCCACCTTCCTGCTGCATTTCCTTGGCAAGGTTTTTTTGGTTGTCCCCAGCAAACAGCACCTTCCACCCGTGGGAATAGGCACAGACTACCAGAGGGAAATCCATGAGCCAGTATTCCTTTGATAAAAAAAAATGGAGCTCTTGCTAAGAAATAACAGGCTGAACCTGCCCTTGTTGCTGCCAGAAGAGAAGAGGGAATTAACCCACCCAGTGCCTCCTCTTCTGAGCTGTTGGCCCAGCAGCGTTGGCCGAATTTTGCTCTTTTCTAGTTTGAACCAGACATCAACTGCTCCTTGTCTGCTTGGCAGGGCAAGGGATCTTCTCCTCCCTCTGCAGCAGCCTGTCATTTCAGCTCCTCAGGGAACCCAGGCCAGCCACCGCTGCTCTGCCAGGGCAGGGGATGCTCTGCAGCTCCTCCCTCCTTGTGCAAGCACAACAGGCAGCAAGATTTATTCCTCAGGCCTGGCATTCAGCCCTCTCTAATCTAATTACCAGATGCTGGGCTTTCTACAGCCGTTTCTTAAGTACCTATAAAATGAAGGTCAGAAATCATCTCCTCCAAGCCACTTGGACCACGTTCTTTGTTGCTTGGGCTGTGCACATCCAGTGGTGTGAGATGGCTGAAAAATGATGCTGACTTCCAGGTGGCAGGGCTTCACTTAGCTTTGCATGCCTTTGAATGAGACAAACTCATATGAAAAGCCTCACCCTGTGGTTTACTGACATCTCAGCCACTTTGTGGCCTGGCTCTCCAAGCTCCATGGACCTGCAAGTTTGGGGTCTAATTTTCCACAGTAGAACAACTATAAATACCGAACTCTTGGGATTTGCAAAAATAATTTGGTTCAAATCTGAGTGTTATTTTATTGCTTTTTCTGTTTCAGCATGCCAGCCTTGGTGTTCAATATATAAACTATATGCTCATCTTAAAAGGCTTTTGCACTGTGAGCACAGCCACATGCATGGCTTGCACTCCCTGTGAGCAGTGGGACACTTCTCTTATTGCATCCTCTCCTGAGCACATCTCTGCTCATGCTGAGTTTATCATCAGCTTGTGGGATGCACAGTGTGCTCAGGAAGAAGCTGCAGACGTGCTCAGGTCAGAGGAAATCCCGGTGAAGGTTCTGGTCCTGCTTGCAGACCTGTTTGCACAGGGGTTTGTCAACAAAGCCTGGCTGAAAAGTGGACATTGGTGCAAATGTGCTCACAGACAAACTTACAGAATCCGAGTCTGACATTGGCAAGGGCAGATGCCACAGTCATGGCATTCTCTGAGGTGGAAAACACGGCCACGTCTGGGGTGGTAAAAGAATAGGGCAGAATCCAGCTCAGGAGTAAAACCATAGGGGCTTCCACTGAGGTGTGACTTCTCTTTGAAACAAAAGAAAAAAAAAAATCCTCTGAGGTCTATTTCTACTTAATAAGTAAGGGCACTCAAGGATATGGTTTCTTAAAATTTAATGATGGGGACAATGTAAGCAGCAGTCTGATCAGGAAAAATTTGTGTTGCACTTGGAGCTGAAACTCCCTGGAACTGAGGACAAAACCCCAGTGGCTGTGAGCTGAGCCAGAAATTTTGCCCTGGAATGAGGATTTCTTGTTGCCTCATCTTGCATCAAATGTTTTCAGGTAGTGTGTTTCTTTCTGTTCCAGTGCACAGCCCTAATTCTACTCTGCAGCATTTCAGGACTCTAACATTGTAAAATGTGGGTTCAAACACGATCTTTTTCCATAGGAATGTGTTAAACAGGCCATGAAAAGCCAGCATGATCAAAAGATGTTCTACAAACTATTGATATTTCACTGCTTCTTACCTTGAGCTTCTCCAGTAATTCACCATATCAGAAATACAATATTTGTAAGTTCTTTTTCATAAAGGTCTTTATGGGTTTGGAAATTTAAACACCGCGAAGCCGAAGTTGAATTGGAAACCAAAAGTCTCTAAGCTTGTACATCTTAGGAAAAAAAATTCAATTAAGTGGGATTTTAGCCGTTTCAATAAAATTGGACTCTCCCTTTTCAAGATAAGGGTCCTATAGAGCTACAGCAACCTTTATGTGGCAGGAATATCCACTTCTACTAAATGTATAATCCTAGCTCAGGATACAATACACACAACAGGAAATCAATGTATAGTAGAATCAATTTGAAAATATAAAATAAACTAATATATGAGTGGAAAATTGACTTCCTATGGATTAAAAGCAGCACAAATGGTATAAAAATCTGGCTTTTTAACAGGAGGAGGTGGGTGGTAATAATAATGCAACTGATTAACTAGCTGGACTCAAGCTGCTGTGTGTGCACATAGATTTTTTTTTTTCCTTTAGTAAAAGGATTCAAAGAGGAAATAATTTATTGCTGCACTTTGCTCAGTGTTTGTCATTGAAAGGATGCCAAGTGTGTACAGCACCATGAGAAAAGGGGAAAAGTAAAAGATACAGAATGCATTATTTAAAATATCAGCACTATAAACAGTGTAGGATTACTGCAGGAATCCCATTATAGCTGTAGGGACGTAGAAATGTTTCCATTACAATTATCATGGAGGAGTTTATAACTCAGCCACTGAGATTTTAATTTTTTTAAGGGAATTTAATGTTTGCATAATGTGCTGTATTGACAGTCTGGAAACTGGATGTCTTTTATTTGGTGTCAGAAGAAATACAAGCGGACACATGGGGGAATCTGCCCCCAGGTTACCCAGTGCCATCCTCAGTACTGCCACCAGCAGGTCCTTCTCCATCTGGTTCTTCAGGCCATTTCCCATCACTGATACCTCCCTGGTGATTGCTCTCAGGGAGAATGAAGTAGGGACAAAATAGATTGAGAGTAAAATGTTGGGGTTTTTCTATCTCTCAAAAAGGATTTGTGAGAAACATAAAGCAGAGGTGGAGGAGAGAGGGAAACAGATTATTATGCCAGGACCAAGCCATCGGGGTATAACTTCATGAGTTAAACTCAATAATGTATGCACATGGAACTGTGCACTGATTTCAGGATCTGAACTCAGTCAAAGAATGCGTTTGTGCAGATGAAGTCACCGACCCAGCAGACTACTGAGCTCTTGTGGACTAAATGTAGTTGTGTTGTGAGTAGATTTTTTTCTTTCATCTTTGTATGTGGAAAATCTGCTGTGCATGGAGTGGAGGGGTGTTATTTTAGATTAATATCTGATATAATGTAACTAGAATTCATTCCTCTCCAGGGTTTGTCACTTTTGACCTAAATTTGGTGTGCTGAGATCCATGGAAAATGATAGAGAGTGCATGAGTCTTGCCATCCAAGGGGGTGTTATTGGGTGAGAGCACTTTAGGATCCTAGAACGCTTATTCTTTAGTGCTAGATTTATTCTGTTCCCTACACCTCCTGTGACAAACAACTCCTCTTTTAAATGGGTCCTGGCATAAAGAAGAAAGTAGTCCAGGTTTTTTTGGTTTGTAGGACTGTAACATAAACATCCACAGCTGTCAATGACCAGGGAAGTGCCTGGCAATCTGTATTTGCTGCAAGTGGCACATCATCCTGTACTCAGTAATTCCCCTGCACTTTTCACTTTGCTTTATAAGGGTGGAGGAATCTCTGAAAAAAATGCATACCTACAGAATATATATGTTTTTAACAAAACCTAAATCTGCTAAACCTTCCAATTGAGAAGTGATGAAAACCCAGCTTGGTATCTTAAACAAGTCAGATAACCAAAAAAACTGTAGGGACTTTTAACACCTTATTAGCTGCATTAAGAATTGTTACTGCAATTGATGTTACCAGGATCTGTGATGTATTCATGTAATGAACTGCTTTTCAGCCATCCTGAGATGTCTCATATGTCAGTCTGGAGGCTGCGATCCTCCAAACAGATAGGAGTAATGAAGGTGTGTCTAGCACTAACTGAGCATGGAGTGCATTTAAAAAATGAAAACAATAATCATGCTAAATAGGACTGTTGCTGGAAGCCATTAGTATCTATCAGATGAGCTGTGGAGGCATTGACAGAAATAGTTTAATATATTGTCAGGGGTGGTTTTTAAAGTGTTTCGAACCTATGGTGTCGGAGACACTTCGGGAAGCTGGCTGAGCATTTTATCATTCTCAGGAGGTCCAGTCCTTCTCAGGGACAGCAAATTCAGGATATGGAAATGCCACCCTAGTAACTCTGAATGGGCTGAGGATTGTTGTTCCAGCTCTCAGGAGCTGAACAGATCTTCCACACCCTCTGTGCACACCCTGCTGTCCTGTGCCACCTGCAGCCTGTGTGCTTGGGGTGACAGCTCTGCTTGAGTGCCTCAGATAAAGGGGGAGAAGAGAGGGAAAACATGGAAACGGCATTGCAGGGAGAACTGGGAGATAATCTTCAGTACTGAGGACAGCTCCAGCAGCACTGAGACCTTCCTGCTCCCTTCAGAACAGCGACAATTTATGCCTAGGTTCTCCCTGCTTTTTCATAAGAGATGGCTAATTAAATTTATTACCAACAACAAGCTGTGTTAAAGAACATACACTTCATTGTTGCAAGGAAGGTTTGTGGTGGGGATTTATTTTATAGGCATACTGCTAAAATTCACTATTTCAAGTGTTGATACTGAGCTGGAATGAATGTTTTGAACAGGCACATACATCCAAGGAAGCCTTCCAGCCACGAATATTAATAAAGTCTGAGCTGGGATCCTGTCTGACAGATGACCAGCTCCATGCCATCCATTGCACTGCAACATGTTCTTGAGCCTCAATTTGTCAGCAATAAAAGTCAGCTTGCCTAAACCTTCTGTTAGGATAAGTTGCAGCATTGTATGCATGAGGCATATGATAGTGCAGCCCCTAAAAATCACAGAGTTACACTGTGGATGAGTTTTAGTGTGTGGCTCCCCAGCTGCTTCCCACTCATCAAATGACTCTCCAAAATCACCTGGTGCAGTGTGTGTGGACCCTGCCCTGTGTCAGATGATGAAAATGTTGTTGCAGGCCATGCTGCTTCTGCCTGAAAGGAGGCTGTAATGAGGTGGAGGTTACTCTCTTCTCCCAGGTAACAAGGGATAGAACAAAAGGAAATGGCCTTAAGTTGCACCAGAGAAAGTTTAAATTATATATTAGGAAAAATTTCTTCATGGAAGGGGTGGTCAAGCAGTGAAAGTGGGGAAGTGGTGGAATTGCTGTCCCTGGAAGAGTTCAAAAACTGTGTAAATGTGGCACCTGGGAGCATGGTTCAGTGCTGGGCCTGGCAGTGCTGGGTTAACTGTTGGGCTCTTTCCAACCTAAATGATTCACTGATTCCTATATCTCAGACATTGTGATGGTGGTAGAGACAAGATCTTGACGAGGAGATGGATATTTGACAGCAGAGTGTCCTTCAGCATTTAATCATCACAGCCCCAGTAGTGCAGTAACTGCTTTAAAGGCAAATAGATCAACAACTTTCTGGCCTTAAATACTGCAGGGAGATGTTCCCTGGTCACTGGTGTGAATGCCAGTGTCTGGGGTCCTGTCTGGAGGAATGGGGACAATTTGAGAAGAGCTTGGATCAGATCAACAACTTCCAGAGACTGATTACTGAAGGATTTTTGGAGGAAGGATAGCTAGAATAAAAAGCCATCACATACATTTTAAGTGTTAGCCAATTACACCTGCATTATATTTAAATGGTTAAATACACAAGGATTATGAATATGCAGGGATTTTAGGGTGTTTTGCCAGGGAATTAAACATGAATGTAAATAAAGTCTTGTTTGGTTCACAGGAGTCTCTGAACAGTGTCTGTTAGGACCAGCTGACCAGAAGCCCTTAAAGGGCATTTTAAAACTCAGTCCAATCCAGAAGCTGGGTTAAATACATTGTGGAAGTGTTTCTGAAGGGAAAGCATTATGCAGATTGGCTCTCAAATGAGTGGGAACAGAAGAATGTTACTACTATATTTATTCCTGCCTTTATATGATTGTACACTAATGTATACACATTATTAGTATTTATTTGTATTGCAGTAGCCAATAGCTACTTCTGCACTACATTTCTATTTTGCCAGCCACTGTATAAACCTATAATTAAAAAAAAATCCTGCTTTGTTGAGCTTTTATGGTTTTGTCAGATGATTTATAAATATATTGTTGGTATCAGTTCTTTCTGTTTCTGCAGTATGGCTATAAGCACTTAAGGAAATGTCTGTGAAGTAAAGAAATAAGTCTTAGTACAAGTTGGCATTCATCCATGAAGATTTAGATACCTAATTTATAAACATTTAGTAAATATGAATTAATCTTGACATGCTGGATTTTGTGCTGAATTAAATAATCATACTTACAGTCTATAATGCTCTTGGACAATAGGTAAATTAGTCCTTCATTAAAAAATCATGAAGGAAAATGCATAATCTGCAGCAATACCCAGAGGAAAAATTATAGTTATCTGAAATAAAAACACTATTGTTAGCAAATTTGTGGAGGTTGATTTTTAGTTTGGCTTCTGGGTTTTTTGTTGTTGTTAGGTTTTTTTAAACGGTGTTGTAGATCTTCCTGTGTATTGCCTCTATCATGAGACTTCCAGTTGAGAGTATTAACTAAATACCCAAGGTTTAATTGGAAATCTGAGGTAGAAAAACTGTAAATCTCCTTTCAGTCATTTGTCACTGCACTGCCTGCTTCTCAGCAGCAGACAAAACAGTATGTGCTTTTACATCTGATTAATGCAAACGAAAGCTGTGATTAAAACATCCTTGAATTCTTCTGTCATACAGCACAATTTAAAATTGTGAATTATCCTTCAAAACAGCACAAGTGGTGCAATTGCACATTAGCATAACAGCAAACCTTATTTACACAAGCACAAATGTTGTGTAAATTGGCCTTTAAGTGGATTTTAAATGGCAATCACTTGGTAGGTGTTTTCAGAACTGCTAAATAAAAAAAATAGCAATAGTGCAATATTTTACAAATGAATACTTTTAATGGGCCTATTTTCAATTGAATTGACTATGAGAACAATGAAGGCAGAAAATGACAACAGTTATTTAATCTGGGATGCAATATAAATACTGGAACATTTTTAAATTGTTCAGCATCTTGTAGCTGAAAGTATTTGTGAAAGTCAAGTGGTTATTAAGCTTATGAACTCCCTGCTTTGCCTTTCTATCATGTGCAGCCATAAGCTTGGGGACACACACAGATAAGGGGCAAGAGAAATTCAGACCAAGAGTGTCTGGTTTCAGGATTGTCACGAGGTAGGGACAGAATTGATTATTGCTCCTCATGGTGAGAAATTGCTCTCAATAAGTTCAGGGGGGAAGGGCTCCAAATCAGAAATAATCCCCAAAATCCCAAGGGAAATGGTCAGCAACCAGGGCACAAGTGTGTGGATGGGACCCACCCAAGGGTACTGGAGGAACTGGTGGAAGGGCAGAGCCTCTCTCCATCACTGACCGGCAGGCTCACTGAGGAGGTTCCAGGTGATTGACTGGAGGTCAGGAAATGTGATCCCATCTGCCAGAAGGGCCAGAAGAAAGATCAGGGCAGTGATTGTCCCTCTGTACTCAGCAATGATATGGTCACACCTCAAAAACCTCGTTCAGTGTTGGGTCCCTCACAAAAAGAAGGACATTGAGGGGCTAGAGTGAGTCAAGAGAAGGTCACAGAGCTGGGGAAGGGTCTGGAGCACAAGTCTGAAGAGAGGGAGCTGAGGAGGGTTCAGTCTGGATAAAAGGAGGCTCAAGGGGATCTTCTTGTTCTCTATAACCCCCTGAGAGGAGGAGCCAGTAGGGGTTGGCCTCTTCTTCCATGCAACAAGTGATAGGATGACGGGAGCATCCTCAAGTTGTACCAGGGGAGGTTTAGATTAGATATTAGGAAAAAAAATCTTCACTGAAGGAGTGTGAAGTGAAAAGCATTGGAACTGAGTGCCCAAGGATCTGGGGGAGTCAACATTCCTGGAGGGGCTTAAAAGATGTGTGGAAATTGCACTTGGTACGTGTGTGCCTGTTGGATGTTTCTCCTGGGTCAGAATGGAACCTAGCTGACTCAAAACTGAGATTTGGCTTTTCCCTCTGATTTTGAACCAAATTCTGTAAGTAACTGGTGATTAGCTATGCCATGTGTTGAAGGAGTTCTTAGCTCCTTTGTGAGCTGAAGAAGTCCACAGAAAAGAGCATGGGCAAACAGCTCAGGATGGAGAGCTCTGTGTGTGGGACAGGCCCAGCACTGGATGCAGTCCTGTCAAACCTGAAACGCAAAATTGAAATTGGATCAATTTGAATTCTACTGGTTAAGGAAAGCTGCTGTCAAATACCTGGTATCAAATGCAAGGTGTAAGATGATGAAACAAGAACGTTTTAACAGAGGACATGTCATTTGCTCTTCTTTTTCAAACAGCAAGTATTCTGCCTGTGTACTCTGGATCAACCATTGGAATTACACAAGCCTAAAACTTGTGTGAAATCAGAAACATGATTGACTAAGGCTTCATTCTCTGCACCATATGAGCAGGCAGCTTGCAATCAGCCCTGTTGTATAAAGCCTGTTTGCCAGAGTGATGTTTAGAGGTTTTATGCTGTTGTATTCAAGCTAATATTTCAACTGATTCTAATCTGCTTGGATTCATATCCCCAGTGGTTTCTCACAGATGAAGGATTTGAATGAATTAGGCACTAAGCAGTCCCTGATAAGATTTGGTAATTTTTGTCCTGTGTTTGGCATTTTGCCTCCTTTTTTTTTTTTTTTTTTTTTTTTTGTAACATGTGCTTTTATACTCACTAGTCTCTATTTTTAAGTTTTACTTACAGTTTTTCCTTTCTCTTCTGTTTCTCTCTTAGTGACATCAAGACTTGCACTAATAGTTATTTAGATTAATTTACTCCTGGGACATAGGTACATGCTAATTTCTGATGCAGTGGTTTCAGACCTACTGTCCTTCAGCTGATTAGTTCTCCCTCTGCTCCAAGTTTTCACCTGGGGTGCCAGTGCCCCTGCAGTATTTTGGTACCATCACAGACCACCTTTATTCTACCTGTGTACTTATGGCTGTAATACTCATTTGCCCTCCCTAATGTGCTACTTGATGGTCATTTTGTGCCAAGAAAAGCAACAGGGACTCTGGAGAGTCACCTGGTTTGAGCCCACAGAAAGAGAAATGAGGACACAAAAGCACCAACACACATAAGACAGTGTTACCCTAAACTACCAAGGAAATGCAGGAAAAAGGAAGAACCAAAAGGATTTTCTTGTACTACATGGGATTTTGTTTTGAAATGTAGGTGGCTTGAACTTTTAGCTGCCCTCCCTGACTTCCAGGCCAAAGAGAGCAGATTCCTTTGGCTTAGGGTTTTCAGTGCCCGCACAGACACATGGCAAACCCCACCCAGATGCCATGTGCAGCAAGCTTAGCCTCCAGAAAAGGAAAGGGGATCCTCCCTGAGGCATATCAAAGTCAAGCAGATCCTACAGTCTTTATAACCTGTCATAAATAACTGTGCAGTGTGAAATCCTTCAGATTTCTTTCTCTCTTTTTCCTGCTTGAGGGCTTTTCCCAAATCTCAGAGCTCTGATGGTAAATTTCTTCTAATTTTCAGTCTAAATTTATAGTCAATTTGAATTTTATCATTTGAATATTATTTATTCATGTGCATTTGCTGTTGTGCCAACTTCACCCTTTTGCCTAAATAGATTTTGTACCTGCTGGAGAAGATGCTCCTTTGATATATTTATAGAGAGAACTATATCACATATCTGCCTTCATTTTGCTAGGCTAAGCAAAGCTCTCTTAAAAAGAAAGGCCCCTATTTCTCCACGCACCCTCATAACTTTTCTTTGCCTCAGTTCAGTGTGAACTTGTCTTTCCTGGATGTGATATCAGGCATAATATTCCTTGCTTTAATGATAAGTCCGGCGCTGGGTTGATACATACAATATTTTCGTAATTCAGCTTAAAAATATATTGTCTGATGCAGTCTAGTGCAGTGAAAAGACAGATTGCAATGCTGGATATGAACACTCCAAGCTGTCTTCTCAGTCTTTTACCAGCCCCCTTTTGGAGATGTCTTGAAAAGAATAAAAAAAATGTGGTCCCAAAGCCAAAGCAAAAATTTTACATCCCTCCATTTATAAAGAATGAACTTCAGCCTGATCTTCTGCTGTCAAAAACATCACCCAGAGACCTGCCAAGAATCCTCAGCACAGTACCAGCGAGCTGACCAAGCCCCAAGGTTTTTTAAAAGGAAGGTTAATACTATTGTTAATAACCATCATAACAATAGGAGCAGCAATAGATCCTTGAAGGAAGAAATACAATCCAATTTGCTCCATTTTTTAACTGTCTCTCCTCAGTGAAATCTTTTCCTCTAAGCTCACCCCCGTGGAAAGATCATGAGTTCAGTCTTCCAGCAAAGCAGCTCATCCACACTTAAGCTCACGTAGACAGCAATCTCACTTTACAACTGAGGTTAATCGGTCATGGCTGATGAGCTTTGTTTAATGAAAGACCATTTATATAGTGCCCTTTGGATAAAGGCTCTACATTTTAGCATTCAAGAGAAGGTAAATGGAGGAAATAAAGAGACATGAGAGGGGTTGATACCAAGGAGTTTGTTTTTCTGCTGCTCTTTTCCCAAATAAATACTGTAAAATAAAGATTTGCTTCTCGAGGATTTATTGTTACTATCTTTCCTTCATGTTTACTTGCTCAGACCCCAAATGTGTAAAGGGACTTCCATGCACTGCCCAGAAACTTGCAGCTGTCTGCATTTAATCTGAGCAGCAGTGGCTGACTGAGATGAACATATTAAAAATAAACTGTCTGGGTTGTAGATCTTTAATCTGAACCCATCTCTAAAATTTCCAGTGTTTTTCCACTATTTTATCCTCTGAAATAATGTAAGTTCAGAGTGTTAATCACTCATTTTTACTATGTTGCTAATGCAGCTTTTAAATTTCAGCCCTGTTTGGGTTTTTTTCCTGTTATGCTGAAAGCAATATAAAAATAATTAAAAAGAAACTTTGCTTCCACTGTTCTGCACCGGCACCCAGCGCTACCTGGCAGACCTTTAAAGTGTCAATTCTGCATGACTAATTGATTGCTTCATCTGGGGTTAATTAATTAATTAGTAGCAGAGCTGCATTAAAGATTGGAGGCATTCAGAACTCCCATAATGGACGGGAGCTTTATTAGTACATAAAATGAGTGTTTAAAATCCACACAGCAACTAATATGCTCTTGAGGCTTTCATTAAACAAACCTATAAAATTACTTGCTTCATTATGTATTTTAGTTACTTTCTTCACATTGTACGGTATCTCTTCACCTTTTTCTTTTGCCAGCCAGTTTTAAGTGCCTATTTGAAATCAATTTCTCTAATAATGGGCTTAATGAGCTCATCAATTAAGGCTGCCATAATGGAATGTAACTGTGTGGTTTCAGTTATCAGTTAAACTCTGGAACTAATTTCCATGCTTCATCTATCAAAAATGATTGGCTAATATTGTTTAGCTTCTGCTTTAGGATGATAGGGAGACCTCGGGCCCTTCTTCACTAATGTCCGAAGGGCTGAATTTCTTCTTGGAGAAGCAGAAAGGGAGGGAGGTGAGGAGGGATGGAAGGAACAATGAATGGAGAGATTTGGGCCTCTATCTGGATCTGGAGTAAGTGTGATCCTGTATTTCAATGCCAGCATGGTAATTAGTAGTAATGGATTACATTTTCAGACGTATTAGATAAAATGATCGTTCCACATGAAAAATCCCATTATGAGTTTCTTACCTCTCGCTCCCTCTGTCTCTCTCCTGCTTTTACTTGCTCTCTCCATTTTAATAACCAGTGCCCTTTTCTGTGACCCCTTTAAATAATGGCATAAACGGTCAATAGCCCTAAACATATAAATATTTCCTTAAAACAATGCCCTTACATTTATAGCAGCCAAACCTGAATGTCGGGTAGTGCTTTCTCTGTACAGGAAAGAATAAATACCTCACCAAACATGAACATCTATCAAGCCAAGAAAACCCCCACAATAAATGGGGTGTAAAAAATATTTTTTAGGAAATATTGTTAAAAAGCAGGAAAAACCCAGAAAATCACAGTTTTTAATTCCTGTCTGTTTAATTTATGAAAAATAGGAATATTCATTTGTTCTTGCTGTTAAGATTAGATGTGTTCAGGTGAGCACATTTTATGGTTTCTAGCTGCTGGTGGGATTTTACTGATTTTATTACAGAATCAAAACTTTCCAGGTTAACAGAATTTGGCTCACAACCCAGAGATTGACTGGAATCTTAAAAACTCCTTAGCTGTCAGAAAGGTTGTGTGAACTTTGTTGTGGCTGTATTTACTTCTCTTACAATGGAGTTTGTGATCTTCTAGGCATTTTCCATGTGTTTGCAAGGGATGAAGGAAGAAGATACTTTAGAGGGAGAATGGCAGGCTGAAGGGAAACAGCAGGGATTTTTTTTTTTTTTTTAGTATAGGCCCTTTAGATTCAATGTAATGGGCTACTTTTCAATTAAGTGGCTTGAAACCAATGGCACTGTGTGAGGGAGAAGATTGTATTTAGGTGTCAAAACCTGGCTGCTACTTTTATTATTGAGATATGAAAATTCTGTGCTAGTGGACTGTTACCCAGTAAAACTCAAAATTGGAAAGTTGCATAAGGACTAAAAATGCCACCCCGGAATTATTCCTGAAGCTTTGTTTTACAGAGCCCAGGAGGAAAGATGACTTTCAGCGGAGGTCTGTGAAGGTACAGGGGGATTTTGTGAAGATTTCCTTCTCTAAGGGAGTGATTAGTATCTGGCTGTTGCTCTGAGAGTCATTTTGTAATTGATTGTGCATTAATTTTCTGGCTCTGATCTTGCACCAGCGCTTACAGTTGACTTATGTGAACTGAATATGTTATTTTTATCAAGAAAACTTTCCTCGCATGAATAAAATTAATACTGCAAAGACTCTTCTTGTGGAGCAGCAGAAATTGTGGTAAAGCAAAAAAAAAAAGTAGTTTTCAAACATCTTTATAGTAATCATAATTTTAAATAACCAAGCTCTTCAGTATGAGAGTGAGCTCTGTCATACAGGTAGGAAGCATTTTATTTTCAAATAAACAAGATTACCAAATACTTTAAAGATAGTCTTTGGTACAAAAATTTCATATGCTTTTTACCTTTTTTTTCAAGTTAGATTTTGTAGACAAACAGGGTGTTGACAAAGAAAATTTCTAGTAAAAAACTACAAACAGGTCCTATAATTTTCTTGTGTATTATTAATTATTTTCCTGATTCATAACTTTTCCAAGAAAAATGTAAAGAAGTATTAGTGAAGGTTGTACCTAACTGAAGATTTAATGCCTCCTCAGTTTCAGTTTGGGATGACAAGGCTTAGGAAATCCAAAATTTCTCAAGATGCTTAAAAACTAAAGAAAGAATCCTTCAGTTACATGTTTTATATCACAGAGGAGCTAAGAGTCTTAAGCTCAATTTTCTTTTCCAACTGAGATGATTTTAATGTCTCTGATGTAATGTAGCTGTAACACTTGTAAAGCCAATGTTATTCTTGTGCTGCAATTTATAAAATCACAAAGAGAAATTCCAGTGATAGACATAAATCCCATAAATCTACAGCTAAATAAATCTACAGATAAATCCCACACTCTGAACTCTTATTCAGCTCCTGATTCTTTTGCAGATTCCTCTGATCATTCAGTCTTTTAAAATCCCTCACTGCCTGACTAGTTAGTGGGGATGGGGAGGGCCTGTGCCCCCATTTTGTCTGCCATTGACCTTTAATTCTGCTCTTGTAAGCATTTTTCCATCTCTTTGGTTTTACATTTACAAGCAGGCTGAAAACTCAGTTGCCCAAGGATTGCTTCCATCACAACCTCCATGGTGTCCTTGCCTTCCCCACAACCACTGCAAGGAACTTCTGGGGGCTGTGGTTTTCCGCTTTTTCCTCTTGCAGGACACCAGGTCATGTACAAGGTGGGAAGGACAGTGGGATCAGCCCTTTTTACAAGTCAAGAAGCACAGGCAGCAGCATATCCTCAAAAGCAGAGATCTTCTTTGGCAAATCCTAGAACAGGAGAGGACTTGGTGATCTCCAGTTTTTTTCTGCTGGTTTGTAAACTTAAGGGCAGAAAAGCATCATTTTCACACCTTGTCTGGGGACCTGCATTGGCCTTCGTTCTGCTTTATCCAGCCCATGCTCTTCAGCTTTCATTATTTTAAAGACATGGTGACTTGTAACCAATTCCAAAGTGGATAGCAGGTTTAGTCTGAATCCTTGATGGCTTCTCCCCCCTACATTCTTCCCTTTAAAATAATATTGCTATTATTAGAAGGCATTCAAAACAGGGAGACAGTGTCACTGTCCACCAAGGCTTCATTCTCTCTGCTTAGATATGTGCTATACCTTTGTCACAGGATAAGAGAAAGGAAACATGGCAGGCCTCAAAGCTGTGCATGAAAGAGCTCTAAATAATAGTAATAATAATAGGTATTTTTAAAAGTCTGTCTTTTAGGGTTGAGTGGGCCCTGTGTGCCCCATTTACGCCTTTTTAATTCTTGAACAATAGCTGTGGGGTTTCTTTCGCTGCAGCACAGGAGGGAGGTTAAACATTATTTCTGTTACAGCCTTTTGTTTCCAGCTCCCATGGAGAGAGGGGGGAAAAATTGAGATAAAGAAGTGTTATTAAAATTGTGACACACGGCTCTGGGAGTACGTTAAAGATAGAAGGAGCCAGGACGTCAGGAAAGAAATAATGAAATGCAAAAATCACCCAGACTGACAATTGGGAGCCTATGTAGCAGCTTAGCCTGTTGGTCCAAGGCTATTTGTCATAATCAGCAGCACTTTTCTCATTAGCAAAAAGCCATTACCAGTGGACTTTATCAGCAGCTGTGAGTTATCAAGGGGCACACAGCAATCCTAGCGTGTAGTCGTGGGGTTCAGCCGGGGTCCAGCTGCTTTAATAAGCCGCCAACTCTTTCCCCAAGTTCCCAGTCAGGTGTCACTGCCATTCCTGGTGAGGCAGCCGAGTGCGGTCTATTAAACACCTCCCTCCAGCACCTTCCCACTCCCCAGCACCAGGGCAAAGACTCTGTCCCTCCTCCCTGCTTTCCCTTCCCTCCCAACCAGCTCAGGGACCAACTCCAAGAAGTTTTCACCTGGGATGCCAGTGCCCTTGCAGTATTTCAGTGCAAAGTGAACCATCACAGACCACCTTTATTCTACCTGTGTCCTCATATACAAATACTCATTTGCCCTTCATTTGCCCTCCCAAATGTGCTACTTGATGGTCACTTTGTGCCTAGGAAAGCAACTATGTCTTTCCCACTTGCCTACTTCCCCACTATGTCTTCCCCACTTGCCTGGACCAACCCTTCTCTTCTCCTCCCCTGCTCTTTTCCAGTCTCTGCTCACTGCTCAGTCTCCTTGTAGCCACCAAGCTGTTCTTCTCTTTCTTGCTCCTTCTTCTCCATTTTCTTTCCATATAGAGCTCTACCTTCCTTTTTGGCCTCCAATGCCAACTGCTTGGAGGTGCCATCCCATTCCTGCACACGAGCAGTACAGGTTGGATTTTAGAGGAATGCCTCAAACCTGGTCCAGCTGTTGTAAGTCATCTAAAGTAACAGGGTGGCTTGGCTGTGTCTGAGCTCAGAGGGAGATTTTTCTTCTCTGCTCTGTGTTTTGTGTGTCCTGTGAGATGGATAGTCCTATCACACCCTCTTAGGACTTTTTTAGACTTTTTTTTTTCCTGTAAGTATTCTCAGCGATCTTTTCCAGAGGTCATGTCTTGTCTCCAACAGGCAACTAGAGCAAAAAATTGCCCTTTTCTGTCCAGGCTGTGCTGTCTCCATGACAGGTGGCATTGAGCAGAGGTGATCCATGGCAGGTCCTGGGCCTAGAGCAGGGGTAGGAACAGCTTCCAGGCTGGGAAAACTGGAGCTCAGCTCCAGCCTGACATACAAGTATCCTTTCAGTGCTGCTTGGATAGAGACATCTAGGGAGAGGAAAGCATGTATTCAACAACTTCATGAAGTGCATCCACAGAGTCCTTTTATCCCAAGGAAGGAAAATGTGCCTCCCCTGCTCTCCTTTTCATCAAATAGTAGTAAAATAAACATTTTGCATAAGATGTTGTAAGGAACTCCTCCTTTGAATAAGAGGAAATTCAAAGCAACTCAGTGCCAAATTCACTTTCTTCCCTGTGACTGAAATGAGACATTTTAATAAAATGAGACATTTGAGATATCTTAAGAAAATGGCAAATAGTAGCTTGGGCAGAGCACTGGGAGGTGAACATGTCCATCTGTATATGGGCGTGGTGCTCAGTGCACTGCTCCACCAGAGCCTCCTGGAATCATTACAGGTCATGAACTGAAGGATTTGAGTGGATCTAAAATCTAATGAAGTCAGTGAAAAGCCTCTCATTGACTTCAGGAGACTTTGACAGAGGTGCTAATTCAGGGGAGAAAATATTACCTTGCACAAAGCTAAAAATTATACTGGTACAAGCAAACCCCTGTACTTGAGAGAGATGTGGAAATTGAGATGTTCTAGGTTGATTGAAGGACATCCCTATTTTCCATCCTGTGTTTAAATTTGCTCTAGACACACCCTTATCTATACTAAATGAAATTGCTGCATAATAAAACTTAAATAAATAATTGATGCTGTCAGGAATGAGAAAACCTCTGCAGAGACCATGGGTAGCAGTAATTTCACCTTGCACTGGAATTTGCCATTTGGATACCTGCACTGGAAGAGGCTCCCCTGCAGAGGCATGGATCCAGGGCACAGATTATCAAACCTCTTCTAGATGCTCTGAATTGTTCAACAAATCTGCTGGTTGCCCTTTTTGGGGTATAACAGGAACAGATGAATGAGTTTGTCATGGAGTTCAATTATATAGAGAGGTCAGATCATCTTGTCCTGCCTGATTCCACTGTCACCTCTCCTGCATCAACACCAGAAATAAAATCTCAGGAAAAAAAATTAATTTTGAGTTGACAAAACACTTGTTTAGCTTTAAAAATATTAATAACATTCTGACTTTATAGGGCAAAGTTAAACCATTGAAAGGTTTTACTGAGCTAAGGCAGTCCCAACATATGATGCTTTGAAAATTTGTAAATAGGAGATTTTTAATGACACCTTTTTTTTTTTCTTTTTTTTTTTTTCTTTTTTTTTTTTTTTTTTTTTTTTTAATGCAGGACTATTGCACTAGTTAGAAATCCATTCATTATTGCCTGCATTGTGCACCACTATCTCAGGCTGTAGGAAATTTTTACCACTATTGTCCTATGGTATGGGTAAGTAAGTGTCTCATTTGATGTGGAAAAATGCCAAAAATATCAACAGGTTCCAGTTTTTGGAAACTGGAAGGAAAGACATAAAGAACAGGCTACCTTCATGCTCATTTTCTTTCCTTCTTATTTAAGTTCTATAAAGTATTTTTAAGGTATCATCTGGGAAATCATGTTGTGCAGCAGCATAAACAAATATCTAGGTTGCCTGAGAGCATAAAAAAAAAATCTGCAGTGGTGGGGCACAGGGGTGTGGCAGTGCCTGGTGGGGAGAGCAGCCCTCAGCTCACAGGTGCCTGAGAGCCACCAAACCTGTCAGCTCCCAAAATAAGGGTGAAGGAGGAATCCAAAGAGGGACCACAAGGTGGCTCTAAATATATTGAGGAGATTTTCCCATCCCTCTTTTCTGATATCTTTGCCATATATCTACAATGGAAAAGTAACTGCTGTGGTGTTGTACATAGGATCTATACCACAGAGAATATCCAATCCTTTGCAAGCATTGCTCTTGGAAACATCTGCCAAGAGCTTGTTCTCCCAGGAAATCCACACCAAACCACTGGCTAGGGGACCACTGGGTTAGTAAGAAAGGGGACTCAGGGACCAGATTTTGTAGATATTACTTTTCCTAATATTATCTGTACAGACAAAAAACCTTCACTCTTTTTCTAACCTCTCCCCCCCCACACACACTTTTGGGATTTCTTTTTGTTTTTAACAAGTAAGATGCTGTTAACAGGCAGCTGAACTTAATGATCATTGTAGGGTACTTCAGACTGAATTATTCTATCCTGTAACACGAATATTCCACATACATATATTCTATTATTTGAGATTACAGGGGGAAAGCAGGTTGTTCATAGTTTGGAAAAGTTGTCAATTTATTTGCACTGTGAAGAGCTGAGATCTGAGCATCTGAAACAGAAGCAAATCAATTCTGCCTCAGCAAGGAACACCGCACACCCATTGACTCCTCCAGCAGGGGTGAGTGGTTAAGGCAGGAGGGAGGGAACGGCCCCGACTGTATAATGCAAATTCCAGCAGATTGTCTCCATTCAAGGGAAAATCAAGGACAAAAAAAGATTTTTCTTCTGCTTCCCATTGTGTTTTTCCTCAGTGGTTTTTGGTAAAAAACACAGTGGAGTTGACCTCGGAATATTTTTACCTCTAGTAAATTTTAGGATGCACTGCAGGAGGGTGAATGCAATGTGGTGCTTTTAATATAAGATGTTTTACACCTTATTTGGGGTGTTTTGTCTAATGGTCTCTGTCTTTTGGATCTGTGCAGCTCTATACCTCAGGATATTGTTTAATGCAGCTTTTCATATCCTAGAAAATATAAGAATTTGCAGAGAAAATGCTACAATTTCAATGAAATAATAAGCATCTTACTTTTGAGATCTTTATAAGAAAGAACCTGATCAGTAAATGGCATTTATGCAAACTTGAACTTTTTTTGTAATTGAGCACAGAAAATAAATAATCTTACTATTTATCTTGCACATTGGTCCACTTTAAGACAGACAGATGCATCTTGTAAATGGGACTGTAATCTCAGCCATGAGAATCAGCAAAGGAATTGTTCTCGAGAGACAGAAGCAGAGGGAAAGAACTGGAGGGGAAAATCACTCACTTTGCTTGATCAGTACTAGTCCAAAAGAAAAAAAAAAAAGAAAGAATGATCATATCACATCTATTCTTTTGGACAGGACTATAACCAAAGAGTTGTGATACTAGGGTTATTAAATATTTCAGATAATACACACTGACCCTGCAACCCATTTGATTCTTCTCATGTCTGTTCCTCCATTTTTTTCCCTGAAGATTACTAAAATTCTCCATAAAGTATGAAAACAGCTCACCTTTTGTTCAGACTTAGGCACAGCAATCACTAATATCTTTATTATTATTATTGTTATTTTGCACAGACAGCTTGTGCAAAACAATGTTTAACTTGGATAAATGTAAACAATGTATGATAATCCTAGATATTGCTGTAGAATAAGATGAAAGGGTCTGAGCAATGCTAAAAAAGGTATAGAAGTATTAATGAAATTCCAACAGAAGGGAATATGTTATATAATACTGCTGAAAATATAAACGTCTACTTCTTATATTAGAAAAATATCTCATAAGGAAGCAGCACTTGGCTCTGCTCCCAATTCAGCAATTAACTTTGTGACTTAAACCTGTATTTCAGTGTTTGGCTGACCAGAAGTGAATATTCACAGCTGCCCACTGAGTCTGAGGGAAGAACCATGCCTGTGAGTCAGCAGCACAGTGCCAGGTGTGCTGCAGCCACTGCTCTGCCCATGCTGGACACAAATAACAGCCTCTGTGTGAAGGTAAGGGATATCAGTTAAAGAGACCTGTGTTAATTAAGTGTGTGGCTGTAGACAGCTCAGTTTCAGCTGTGGGAAGAATAGAGTTAGCACAGCAACTTCTGCATTAAAAAGTGCAACAGGTTGAATGAATTGTCCTGGTGTCAAAACCACAATCCTAAAAAAGTACAGTGTAAATTAAGATAGAATTTAGATTTGGTAGCTTAGCCTGTGTCCAGAGGCACTGGTTAATAGACCCTTATGCCAACCACAGACCAGCCTAGAGAACCCTACAGCTCTCCTTATACAGAACAAACACTCATGTAGCAATTCCCCCAAGCTTTTATGGACAGATGCAGGTGCTTTTCTGGATGCGCAGAAGCTTCTGAAGGCTCTGTGTGTGTGTGTCAGCTGACATGCTACCAGCATCTCCAAGCAGTAATGTTCCTTCCAAAAGAAATGTGTTTGTGGACAAACATGGCCTTTGTAATTTATTCTGCACATCTTGAATATTGAACAATTTTGAGTGGCTTGGCTTTTCCTGGCAGAGCTGATGCCATATGAGATCCCCTTTTATAAGAATGACTGAGTGATGCAGAGAGTTTAAGCAACAGTTCATTCTCTTCTGAGCTTCCCCTCAGCCAGTCTCAATTTGCAGAAGGAGATGGAAAAGGAAACAGGGAGTGAGATGCTTTATAAAGACAAAAATCACAGATGTGAGAGGGAGAAGACCGATTAGACCATCCAGTCCACAGACTTCCAGGAAGAGGATTTACTTTATGCAGTCTGCCAGGGAATTATCAAGAGTAAAGATGACAATGGGATCAAGGATCACTAGTGGAGAAGAAAGTGGTGATGCAAGAGGAAAAAGTCCAGATGCAATGGGAATCTGTCCCACCTTAGCATTATTCTCACCTTGCTCTACCTCCCTGTACCACATCAGAAACCTGGAAGTACCTGGAAGAAGAGGTGATTCCAGACAGTTCATAGGGAAGTGTTCCCAGTAACTTCTGCTAATGTTTCTGCAATCACTGTGCCTATTTTTATAGAAATATTGCAGAACACTGTGCCTTTGGCAGTCTCCATGGATATCAGTTCTTGGAACCTGCTTGGATTCTCTTCCAAGTTGCTTTTCTTGGTATCCTAGATTATTGCCCTTGACTTCAGAAAGTATCTCTTCTTAGACTGGATATTGACATATCAACTATGACATGAGAGTATTAAGGAGGGAAATAACCAGTAACAGCCACATTGATATGATCTAGAGTTAAGCCTATGTAAAAATTTTTGGTGCAGTGAAGTAAAATTTGTCTCTAATGCCCCCTTTTCAGTTTCTTCTTATCAGCTGAATCTCCTCATTTTCCACCTTCAGCTTTGTCTCCATCAATTCCTTTCCTATATGTCACTGCTTCTCCATGTTTTTGTCATGTTTTTTGGACAATCTTCACTGAACTGATAAGATTAGAGAAATTTCTGACTAGTTTTGTGAAAACATGCAGGAAGGAAGGGAGTAACCCTTTGTGGGAAGGGGTTGCCTCTTCTGAAAATTCTCTTTTATGAGTCCCATGGAAATCGGTGTTGAATTTTATGTCTAAACTCATCTTTGAGCATCATGTAAGAGGCCCTGCTGCTGTGTAACACCTTCAAGCCTTAAATACCCTGCATTTTACCATACTTCTTTTCTTAAGGCCTCTTAAAATTTCAGGTTATTTTGAAACTCATATTCTCATTCAGATTTGCATAATCAGAAAAGAATCTCTAAATAAGCAGAAAATATCTAATATTTCAAAGCTTTCTGCCTTATTCCAAAGTAGCTGACCCAACCTTTAGTTTCACAAGTGGCATACTTTCCCCTCCTGCCCCCAGGGGTGTGCCAATGAAGAAAGGCTGCAGCCTCAGTCTTTATTATTGCACCTTATTATGCTCAGGTTTTCTTATTTATTTCCCTCTGGGTTTAAAAATCTTCAGGACAAAATCACAGAACTGCTTAATCAGTGGTGAGTGAACAAGTTCAGCCTCGTGGAAGAAGTGCCTGGAGTGCAGCAAGTTCATTATGACAAATTTCTCTTGCCAGAAAAAACAAGGAGTCTTCAGCAACTTTCAGTTTGGGACCATGAGAAATAGATAAGCATTGCACCATTCCCAGAAGGTGAATGGGCTTTGGCACCCACAGCCACTTATTCTGGTGGGGAACACCAGAATAAAGCCTGGTTTCTCTGAAAATCCCCAGGGCTGCTCTGCAGGCAGTCAAACAGAGGATGTGGCAGCTTTCATGTGTGCTCCCATCTCCCACCCTGTCACAACAGCACACAGAAACTTGTCTCTTAGGTATGGAGGTCTTAAAATATTATAAAAGGCACCTTGCCTAGGCCAAATATCTTGGGCAGGGGTTTTGCCAGGCACGACTGGCCCGGGGGAGATGATTGTCAAAGAATCATAGGATGGTTTGGGATGGAAGGGACCCTAAGGCCATCTCACTCCAACCCTCCTGCCATGGGCAGGGACACCTTCCACCATCCCAGGCTGCTCCAAGCCCTGTCCAGCCTGGTTTTGAACACTTGCAGGGTTCCAGGGGCATCTGAAGCTTCTCTGGGCACCTGTGCCAGTGCCTGACCACCCTCACAGTAAAGATTTTCTTCCAAGCATCTGCTTTATACCTATTCTCAGTTTAAAGCCATTCTCCCTTGTCCTATCACCCTTGTAAAAAGTCCTTGTAAAAGATGTGGCACATGCTGCAGCCAGCAAAATGTCAGGCTGCCCTTGTGTTATACATGCATATGCAAGTTTGAATTTCTTCAAGTTCAAGAAAATTGATTCCATCCCTTGAAAAACTTTGCCTGAGAACAGTACAGTCAGTTGGAGTAAAGGAGTGACCACCCTGAGCCAAATGGATGGCAGAACCCAGTTTCTGCTGACGGCCAAGACCAGCTGGGACAGCTGAGAGCCCTGCAGGAGCCCAGCCTTTGTTAGGATAATGAGGGAAAGGATAAACCTCATTCTAACCTTTAACAATTAGAACAGTTTTCAAATCTGAAATAGTCAGTCCAACACACCTTTCTGATTTTCTGTCTGTAATTCCAGCTGCACTCTGAATGCTTTTTATTAGCAATATAAAGCCAATACTGCATAAAGATGATTTAAAAGAAATTTGTGTGGATGTAAATGCTGTTGTCTTCACTGCAGGGAAAGAAAAAGGACCCCCCCCCCCCCCCCCCCCAAACTTCTTCTTAGGCAGTGAGATAGCAATCAGAGACATACACCTTATGGTAAATTAAAAAGTACAGGGACAAAAATAGTGAGGAAACTTCCTCAAAATGGCTGCTGGAGCTTACCCCACTGAAGCTGACAGGAATCTGTCTATGTATGTCCAGATGTCCATGCATTTCAGACAGGCTCTGTGAGACTAGTCAAATGTTTCACTAATTTTCCAGTGTTAAATAGTTTAATTATTCTACTTCTTTCCGTGTTAAATTTGAGAGTCTAACAGAAATTAAGCAAACCAATAAAAAGGCAAGGCTGGCTTCTCACTGGTTATTTCCCTTTCCCAATGGAGCTATCGTTTCAAATAGAAAACAGGGGAATAAAGCCTGTGGCTGTGACAGGGTTAATAGCAAAGACTTTTTTTTTCGTTTGAAATGGCTCCATGGTTCGAGAATGACTCTTTGCTTCCCCTCTTAATCTGTATTTTACGAGTGAGAAGCTTTGCATTATGCAAATCGTTAGATAGGAACAGGTGACATTTCAGCAAAGAACATGATCAGCGGCCCGGGCCTGGATTGGGCTGCTGATTTATACATTAGTATTTGTCACAAGGATCGCGAATACTTCAGACTACACTCTGCAATTTGCTTTTCTATTTTTTCCTCCCCACAATCCTTAAGGTGGAAACTTCATCAAAGTATTTAAAACACACTGTTGGGACCAAAGGGAGCTGGTTTTGTTTTGGAATGGGGGCTGAAGCAGCACAGTCGTGTTTTGATGGCTGTTTGCTGGTGTTAATTGTCACTCTGTGGTTTAGGCTTGCTGGAGCTCCTGCACATCTGCACAGCTCCAGATCCAGATGCTCTGCAGCAGGGAAAACCCTCTGGTAGTCCACTGGCCTACTGCAAAATGGGGAAATCTGAAGGACAACCTGGACTTTTATTTAAACCTTATGAACAACATAAACAACAGACATCTTCAAAATGAAAAATATGTCAGAATGCAACTATTTATTGTTCATTTTTATTTTTCCCTTCTGGACCTTCTCTAATGGCAGGCTCAATAGAGATTGATTTGTATGCCATGAGATACATTTTGGACTGTAAATTATTTCTGAAAAAAAATAAAAACCTACTGGAGAAAAGAAGGGGATTTACTGCCACTGAATTTAACAACAGGAACAGTTGTTTTTCTTCCTTTCATCTTCTAGTTCTCTGCAGCACTTTGGTTTTTACTTTTACAGTGGCTTTGCTCCTGTCCTGCTAAAACTTTGAATTATAACAGTAGCTTAAATCAGGGCACAGGAGAGGTTGTTTGGTGGTTGGAGTGTCATTCACAGCAGGTGAAAGCAATGCTGCTCCCAGCAGTGTGTCTGTGCTCCTCAGCAGGGGCAGGAGGGGCATATTTGGGGTGCAGGGCATGGTGGCTGTGTGCTGTCAGCAGCACAGCAATTACACACCAAAGGCAGCACGGCAACACATTTACCCAAATGCAGATTGCCCACTCGATCCCACAGGAGTCTTTAGTGCAAATCGAAACTGCTGGTCTTCTTTGAAGCTGCCTGGCTGCCCAAAGGCACTGGGACAGGGCTGTACCTTCTCTGTGCCACAGCCCTCCCTCCAGAGCTGGGGGACATGGACTCAAAGGGACATCACCAGTAACATTTACTGCAAATCAGGGGAGACAGGAAGGCAGAGGCATCTCTTTCCTCATTTGGTGATTCTGGCAGTGTCTGTTTCTCCCTCCTCTGCCTGTGCCCATCCCAGGCAGGGCCCCTCCTTGACTGTGCACCCCTCAATGTGGCATTTTTTGTTCTCAGTGCTCAGCAGGGGCTCTGTGAATGGCTCTTCTAAAGGCAGTAAACAAATATCTGGGCTGTGGGAGCATCTGCTCCACTCTATGTACTAAGGCTGCACTGCCTTGTGTCCCTGGTCTGGGCAGGAGCTGGGCAATGAGAGCTGCTGTAGCTTCTCATCATTCTAAATCAAAAACAAATCTTGGACAAATACAACCTCCCAGTTTTCTAAAGGCTTTTCCTAAGGACCGTGCTACTTCAGAAGGGGAAGTTCTTCCCCTCTTCTTTCTTAGTGTGCTCTTTTGTCTCTTTAATGCGTACAAACACAAAACCAATTTTCTCTTCAATGCTGTAGGGTCTGGACATCTTACATTTGTTATAAAGGAAGCATATTAGGTCACATGAACAATTTTTGTTTATACCTTGCCATATGCTTGTGACATTAATGATTCTTAGAGGCTGAACTTGAATGAGAAGGTACCTTCTTAGCTGTTTTTTCTAATTTCTCCTGCTTTCATTTCTATGGATTGTAAAATGACACAGAAATAACTCATTCCAGATGGCCCTCCTTCCTTACCCTCTCAGGTATGTTGGCAATTCACTGTCCTTGAAAGCCATATTTCCCTGGCCTTTGAAAGTACTTCTACTTACAAATATCTCATTTTAGGACAAGTGTAGAAAAGTCTCTGTTAGGTATAGCACTCAGCATATGGCACATACCTACCTGCAGTCATGTGCACAAATCCTTCAGTGGGATCATATTTTACCTTGAGTTCCTTGGTTTTTTGCCTGGAATAATGGCTCAAGTTCCTTCTTAATGTGTTTTCTTATCTCCTTAAGGTAACTTTAGCAAAGATAAGAATGTTCTGCTGAGAATGGCACCAGCCCATAACTCACTCATGTCAGAAATCATTACCATTTCTTAATATCATCCCAATTAAACTGTAGTTCAATACAGATGTTCCCAGCTGTGGTCACTATGGGTGATTCTCCTGGTGCTGGGAGCAGGAGGAGCTGCATTGACCTTCCCAAACATGCTCCAGGTCCATGGCACTGCTGTCTGAAAGGATGGGTAGCACAGGCTCCAAGCCATGATGGAACACTCAGCTGGGGTTTGCTGTGGGCATTGGTTTAGACATTTAGGGGTTTATACCCAGTCACTTCATACCAAAGCTATAAAATGACTAACTGGTGGAATTAACACAGTGAGCAGTCCAGACACAGATGAAGTCAATCCCATGACACTGGCACAAATCACACTGTGGTCATATTTAATGACATCTACAATGAATGACTATGATTGTTTTTACAGCCATGCTTTATCTCAGATACATTTTTGACTGCCATATCAAATACTCACTGAATTTCCACAGGCTTCACATTCCACTGTGTTTTGAGGATGGGGTATCTTGCTCCTATCTCACTAACTTCCTCTGCTTCATTATTTGTGTTCATCTCTCTGTTCATATTTTCTGTTACTGTAACACAAACCCTTCAAAGCTCTTATGGCATTTCTTGAAGGCTGGGTAATTTCTCTCCATGTCAATGAGATTATTATGATTATCCTCATTTTACAGGATGGGTAGCTGAAAAAGAGATGTGACAAAATGCTTTGTCTGGAAGAAAGATGTTTGTGTGTATGCAAAGTTATCACTCACAGTTTTGTATTTCCTCTTTTATTTATACACCAAACAGTTTGCTGAGGCCAGAAGGTTTCTGCATGTATCTGTGTGGAATCCTTTCCTAAAGCAGGTGTGAGAGCAGCTCTCCACATGTGTTCTCACAAAAAGGCAGCATTATGAGCTACAACATTCGTCATTTCATTGTTAATAAGACCCAACCACCAAAACTTCAGTATATAGAGGCAATGCTGGTTTTATTGGTGTTTAAACACAGTTTTTCTCTGATTAGATTAAAATGGAGAGAATAAATGATACATTATTAGACTGGAGGAACTGAGGTGTCTTATCCAACAGAACCAGAACTTTACCCCAGTTCTTAAGCATCTTTCTGTAACCACAACAGGGAATCCTTTTTGGAATCTCGCAGAGAGGGACTGGAAGTTAAAGAATTTATGTCATCTGTGGATATTTTTTAAGTAACAGGTAAACACCTATCTTGGATCTATTTGGGTTCTTTCAGATGAGTAAAAGTAAGACCAAATTAGTAAGAACTTTTTCATTGGTGTAAGTTGAACTCTTGTAGATGTCCCCAACACCGGATTCTTTTAAAGAGCTCTTTTAATTCACTCTCTCATTGCCTAAGAAAAGATGCTAAGAAACATGCAGTGACCTACTTGATAGTTGTTGTTTTTTCTTGATAGGGTCTTCTGCACTGCCATGTACTTGTGATGCAGGTGGCCCATGTCTGTGAGGACAAACACCTTGCCACAGCCCTGCCTCTGGTCACCTCTGCTAACTGTGCTGGAGGCAAGAGTCATCTATTCCCAGTTGTTTAAGACCACAGGGAAGCTGTCTTTTCATGGATGAATGCAAAAAAATTATTTATGACTGTTACCTGTAGGACACTGGTAATATAAGGTAGAATGAGAAGTTGTCATTTGTCAATAGTAATCTGGAGTGTTATATGGTGGAAGGCTGCTTGGGGTTGTATTGTCTGTGCAAAGGAATGATGCTGATTTAATTGAAATCATCAGTTTATATCTTAAAACCATGGTTTTCTTGTTGTCTGACAGCAAAATGTCATATCAAGCCTGTTTTTCTGTTCAGGAAACCTATGAATTGTAAAAAATAGGTAATAAATTTGGTTCAAATACCAAATTTTTAACAGAGCATGAAATAAGGAAGAAATATGAGATTAGTAATGACAAGGATCTGTTGGTCTCCTTGAATTCATCCAGTGATGAGAGATCTCAGCACTCCTGGCTGAGGCTGACTGTGAACTTCTTGTGGCTGTTGTGCTATTGCTGGTTCTCCATTCACCTGTCTGTTAATACAGACGTAAAGTCAATCATTGCTTCTGCATGCTTCATTTATTTAGGTTTTAATTGTATTTGTTTTTTTCAACCTTGCCTTTCTTGAGTTGTCCATAAAAGTTTTGGTTCACTATATATTGACTACCATGATGTCTACTGAGTTGGTTGGACTTATACTTTGAAATAAAATGTTGGCTAATATATAAACCATAACTACATATATAATTTATAATTACAGGTGCAAGAAATTACATATGTGGCCAAGTCATCACAGGGATTTGTTACTGTCTCTTTCCTTACCTACAGAAGTATGTATTAACCAACTTCTTCCTTAGCATGCTGAAAAACATACAAAAAATTATGTTTTTCTAAGCAGTTGGGCTAGTTCATCATAATAAAAGCAAAGGACAAAAAAGAGTTGCTGTCTTGTGGCCGTGTTGTGTGTGCTGGTATAACAGGTGTGAAATGTGCTCCTGATGTGGACTGAAGTGAATAACCACACAGGATCAGCTCTGAGTAGCCTTGTGTAGGGCTGGAGGATTTGTAGAGGCCTCGTGGGATTTCCACATGCAGAGAGGGATGTGGGTAGAGTCATGGGCATCGCTTAGAGAAAATTTGTCAGAGTGAGCTTTCAGAAAGAATTGGAACAAGATCAAATTCAGTGACTTTGATTGATGCTTTTGGGTCCACTCATAATCCAGAGGAACAGGAAATTACATAAATATTCTAAGTAAACAAACCCCTTCAGCCCTTTATGATTAATATCAGAATCATGGCAGACTCTGATCTCCTAAAAAATTTGTACCTCAAAAGACTTTTTTGTGACTCAAAAATCCAGGGATAACTTGGCTATAATGTATTTATATACCATTTGGAGCTCTGGATGCTGATCCTAATCCCTAGATTGCAGTTTATCTGTGACAAATCTTTCTTCCAACCATGGCAGAAAAGGGGAGAAAATGTGCTTGGACCTTCAGCTGAGCAATTGGGCTGGGTCCCAGGAGCCTTGAACTGCAGAATGAAAACACACATCTCCTGTGCTCCCATTTTCAGGCAATCCCAGCACCCACATGGTGATGGATAGCAAGGTTCAGGTGCTGTCCCTCCATAACTTTGTTTTAATCTGCTGCTGGAATGAAAACCAGCAAGACTTGTGCTGCCAGAAAGGCATGTGACCTACAATCCCACTCTGAGATATTTGAAAATGAAGCAAGACAATATTTTCACCAAAGTCTCAGCTCCTCAGTGGAAGCTGTTCAAATTTCCCTGCAATACACTTTACTGGCCCTTGTCTGACAGTATTTCTAGGGGACCTTTCATGGCAAAGGACTTGCAAGCCATGGACATACAACACTGTTCTTTCTGCAGGCTAGAGAAGAGGTGAGAGAAGCCCTGTAAGGCAAAACCAGGACAGTGAGGCAGGTGAAAGCCTGTAGCCAAAGCAGAGAAACTTTGCTAGACAGCCTCTAAAACTCGGGTGGATCAGGTACGGCCTGGATTTTAAAGGTTTGCCCAAACAGACCTTAGAACAATGGCAAGCTAAGGGGTGATTTGAGCATAAGGATTTAAACCTGTGGTTCTAGGATCTAGCTTGATAAATCACAGAATTATATAGTAATTATTAATTGAGTATTGCCGCAGAAAGTAGGGAGTTACAATGGTAAAATGACTTATTTTGCCTTTGCTGAGGTTGCTGAAGATGCATCTTATAGGAGAAGTTCTTGTAACTCGTGAATTGTTACAGAGATTCCACCTTAAATGGGTTTTATCAGACTGTGCACCGGTAAGCCCATGCTAATATTGGCTCCAATAAAGAACAAATCAGTGCCCAACTCGACTCGTCTTATCGCACAGTCAAAACTGATGGCTGGAGAAGTCATAAAGATCCCATTTAATCTCTCGCCTATCTATCACTGTGAATGTCTTTATCCTCTTTGTGCAGTGGTAATATCTGCTCATTATGAAAGCAAAATAGATCTGGCATGAATAAAAGCGGAATGAAGTGCTCACTTTGATTTTGACAGCATGATCAGTGGAAGCAGTAATCTGTGAGAATCAAAAGGGCTAAATTATTCCATAACAGTAATTTGAGGGAACAGCTCAGAGCATACACATCTGCTTTCATATATTGTGACGTGCACTGATAAAACATCCTTCCCAATTTTCTCTCTCTGTGCTTGACTAATCTGCAACAGCTCTCACAATGTCTAATCACGCCATCAAAAGGGAGAAGAAGTTCAATGGAGACTCAAATGAAAGAAGATTGGAAAACTATCCTCAATTGAAATTACATTTGTAAATGAGCCATAGTTTTTCTGTTCAGAGTGCATTATGGCAAATCTGCCTGAAGAAGTAGTTATGCTGAAGAACAGCAACATGTATCTAGATTGTATTTATTCCATTACTGCTCAAGTAAAATTATGGGAGCCTGGAAGCCCTGGGGCATCTTTTCAAAACTGATATGCCAAATTCATAGTCAGATTCCTGTGGTATAATTATAACATCTCTGGCCAGCTGAAAGATTCCCAATACATATAAATTACACAGCCAGGTTACAGTTACACTGTAAAAGGTTTTTTCTTTTAAATATTCCTGTTATGGAAGATTTCTTCCTGTATTTACAGGCTGGGCCGTGGCCATACTTTTTTCATTTTCTTCCTTTGCTCATGGCATTTTTGAAGCTAATTAAACAGGCCTGTAATATACTTGAATCATTAAAACTGAGGTCACTTTGAAGGTGAATTGAGGATGTATCCAGTTGATCCCCATGGACAAAACTATAACTTGAAGCATGTGTGGACTGATGTGAAATATATGCCACACAGATTAAAAGTTAAATAGTCACATTAAAGCTCCTCTACTGAATATTCACGTTGTGGTTTTTGACATGCTTTTTAACACATGGTAAAGACCTCTTCTTCCTAAAACTTGTGGGCCTCATTTCTGATCTTTGCTAATTGAAGTCTGTCCTCTGGCACTCCAGCCTCTGAAGACACATTGTCACCTCTGCAGGGACCTCACTTTGAGAAGTGTTATCCTTCCCTTCAAGCATCTGCTCCCGACGCTGCACGATTTGTCAGCCAAGGTATTGTACCTCTCTGTCATTTTGATTGCACTCACACACTATTGAACTCCCTAAAGCTGGCAGCACTGGATAAACCCTCACTGGAAGCATCAGTAATGAGCCTCTCCCTTATGCCTTTTTTCCTGGTATAGCCAAAAAATATTTGTGAGTGCCTCCTTTGTAGACCTGTCCTTGGGCTTGGTGGTGCAGCTCCCTGCGCTGTGTATTTCTGTGATGAGGATGAACCTCCAGATCTGGAAGGGCACAGGTGAGCAAATGGTTCTGCTGTCAGCTGATGGCAGTGCTTGCTGCTCTGTTACATGCTTGGGAAAATCTGAAAGTATGAACCAAGAGGAAAATATGTCTGGACAGCACTCTGCAAATGTTTAGGTCTTGGTGAAGCCTATGTCTTTGATATTGTTGCTAGAGCAATGTTTACTACAATATTCAATATTCATTTCAGGTTTTAATAACCCTTTTTTTTTTTTTTACACTCATTTTTAGCTCATTTTCTGCAAACATAAGTTCTTATCTAGTGATCACTTTTGCCTGGTCAGGATTTTTTCAATCTGCCTGACAGAAACTTAAGTCTCTGCAAAACTGAAGTAGTAATTTTTGAGATTACTAGGATCTGTTTTCTATAAAGAAAAAATCAAATCAAAATTGTTTTATTTTACAATATTTATAATAATGTAAAATATAATGAGATTTATAAAATAGAATTTTTATAAAATAAAATGCACATGTCAAATTTGGATAATTTTATTAGACTTTGAGCTGCACTTAAACATTTTCTTAGGACTTGTCTTTGTACAGATGATGTCCTAATGGTCTCTGGAGATTATATTTCAGCTCCTTCTTGTTCCCATTATTACTGTCAACTTTAATTCTTATCCCATAATAAAAGGTAATGTCTTTTCACCTTAAACCCCTGGGATGCATCATAGACTTGTGGCCATGGCAAATTTTAGGGAATGTGGCTGAGTGAAAGCAGATGTGAGATATCCAAAGAACTTTTCCAGTGGCTTGGAAACTCCAGTCATTTGTTGCTTCTCGTGTGTTTGTTACACCTACTATTAGACTTACATCCCTTGGACATGGATCTGAATGTTTTATTGGCCAAATTATTTAGGGAAATTTTCCTGCTGGCTAAGTAATACAGACTGCAATTTTTAGTGCAAGAAAAACATCAGATAAAATTGATTTTCAAGCATGCACATTCGACCAGTTGTGTTGGGAATATGCACTTATTAAATCAGTGAACAGATGAAATTTTCTGTGACCAAAAAAACCCCACATAGCACACACCATCTGTCCAGTCATCGCTTAGCAATAAGGTTTGATGAATAAAGAAATAAAGGCTACTCTAGAATTTTGCATAAATTATGGAATTCTACAATTTTTTAAATATTAGAAACAACTGAGTATTACTTTACTTTTGAGTATTCTGGGTTTAGTCATTGTACTGGTGATTTTTTGGCAGGATGATTTTTGACTGTCTATGTGAAATATATAATAGGACATGAATAACATTATAGGTATTTTGATTCATTGAAATCTTCATTTTATAAAGTCAAGGAAATTAGATAAATGTAAATTTCTTTCTACCTTCATCTGCAGTAAAAGGCTGTTTTTAGGGTTCCATTGTCAAGACAGGTGTGTAAATGCACTATTTAAGGGTATAGTTTTTCATGCAGCAGCCAATACTCTCAGTAGAGCTTAGAAAATTTGCCACATAGGTCAGTATGTTTTGTGACAAAATTTATGCATAATTAATCTTGATTCCCCAAGCACTTCAGCCCACACCCAACTTTGTCTCTATGATTAGCCACATTAGGTTCAACAGAAGCAATTACACCCTAATTTAGTTTTGTGCCTAAGCATTTCTGCAGAACCTAAAATGTGAAGATCTCTTAGGAAATGTTGTATCTCTTTGCTTGTTCCTGTTCCAACCCTAACACATTTTGAGATACTAAAAAAAAAACAAACAACCAACCAACCAAACAAACAAAAACCGCCCAAAAAACCCCCACAAGGTGTGATTTTAATCTGTATGCACAAATTCTCCAGGTTGTCAACATCTCTGTTTCTGGACTGGTTCACTATGTAATTTTCTATGACCTGTTTACATCCAAGCCATTCCAAAACAACATATATATCAAGAATTAGCTTAGCACGTTGTTTTTCTCTGCCAAAGACCCACAAAGAGGCTGTAGGGATAAATGAGGCTCTTATGGTGATTAACAGTACAGTGATGCATCGCAGACAACTGACTACAGCCTCCCTTCCTTACGGTACTCGTGTTCATTCCTAATTTTCTCTGTGGAGAGTCAGACTCAGGGTCAGATTCAGTGGAATAAACAGGTTTATGGCTATTGGATTGGAAAAGAAGGAAAGAAAACCAAATTTATGCTGGCTAACTCTTCTGTCAGTGTTACTATTCAGTTTCAAAATTTTAGACCTCCAGTCTCAGGCTCTTTTGCTGGCTGAGGATGACTCCTGGTCTCAAGGCTAAAAATTGCCTTTTTCTGCTCATATGACTAACACCCTTCCACAACAGCATCCTGAAGCGGTTTCAACATTGCTGTGGCAGCAGCTGGGGAGGAAGGCTTTATAAAAATCACCATAAATGCTATTGTGCTCTTTTGCTGCCTTGCACATCACCACTCACACTGAGACAAAACAGGACTGTGATGAGCAGTGCAATGTATTTATCTGCATGACAGCCTCCAGCCTCAGATTGTTTCAGTGCTGTACACAACTGCAGGCAGAGGGCACACAGTGGCAGCAGGGGCACAATTTAAAATATGAAGAAGCCTACATGTTTGTGTTCTGTAGTTTTCTGAAATGCTGAAATTTCTGAAATGCTGAAATTTCTCCTACTGTCTCTGTAAAGTTGCTTGTGACACTGAGATTCTTCTAATTTGCCCTTTCTCGTGTAACTATAACTGCACATTTTTGGTTTTGCACATAGTACATAATTATTACTTGAAGAGATAAAGATACTGACAAGTCACAATGACAATGAACGTGCCTGAGAAGATATTTTGCACCAAAATAATTTGTAGTTTTCCTTCAACAAGCTGGAGGAGCATGAGATTGCCAATGTCAGTTCTGTTTTTTCCAGTGTTTAGGAGAAACCTCCCCTCCCCAAACATAATGATATTTCACAATGTGATGTTTCTGTGTGAGCTGCATCTGAGTTTGGGCCATTTCTACATCCAATAATGCAACTGTTCTCCAGCCACTGAGAATCTGCAGGCTGAGGGTACAAATCCACGGAACCACAGGGAAGCAGTGAGAGTTCTCGGAAGTTTGCTTTGGGTGGGTTCAGAGTGGTTTTGGCACTGGGTTTTTGGAACATTGGCTGTCTAGGGCACTTCAGCAGTGATGTCTGAACATGCTGACATGTCTGAGTAGAGCCTTTGCTCCAAGTCCTAGACCCTCACTAAAGGTGATTACAAATATCCACTACACAGAGATAAAGGATGCTGTGCTGTCTGCTGGTTTAATGGCATATACTGGCATATACTATATATATATGTTAGTTTAGTGGTTAGAGACCTTAAGCAGGCCATGGGGGCTTTGGACCTTGGCCACCCCTTGGCCTGAAAAAATTCAGACCAATGTCTTTATCTCTGGGCTGTGCTCAGTAAAGGGGAGAGGGAGCAGACTGTGCCTGAACCTGGCAATTCTCTGGCAGAGGGAGAGCAGAGGGAAAGGGAGGATATAGCTCTGCAGGCAGCACAAGAAAAAATCATCATCCTCCAGGTGCAAATAGAACCCCGGGCTCCAGCTCACTCCCAGAGCTTTTCCTGGAGATTTGCTTTGGCCACCCCGGGCAATACCCCAGCAAAAAGGTCCAGCCTGGCTGTAGGTGCTCTCCCTGTGCTGGTAGAGCCCCTGGTGGAGAGTCCAGATGTGGTAACTGAGAGAGATCTCCTGCCCAGGCAGCTGAGCTCCCAGCACAGGCATCTCTGCTCACGCTGCTCAAAGTGCTCTTGTGCAGGAACAGCACATCCACAGCTGGGACACAGCAGCATCCACAGTCAGGACAGGTGGAATTCTGCTGAGCTGGGTGGGGATCATGAGTTTGCCAGAACTCTGCAAGCAGAATGCAATAAGGTCTCAAAAGTCAGCTGTGACCCATGCTTAGGTCTGAAACTAGCTTGAATTCTAGCCTGTTTCCTCCCCTTGTCACACTTCTAAATGCCACCATGCAGCAGAATTCTTGTTTGTTATAGGATTTGTGCAGTATTCTTCTTCACTTTATACACATATTTTATGTAAATCAAGTGTTAATTACCCCTGCTCTGTACTTTGTGTTGAATATCATTTTTTTAATTACAGGCTCCATCCCAGGTTAAGTCTGCATGCCTGTTGTTGAGCCAATTATCATAAATTCCCCTGTAACAATTAACAATATTGGTACAGAGCTGCATGTATTTTAAATGTTATAATTATGCTCAGCTCTTTTGTTAATTGGCCTATCTGACTCTTTACTTTTTATGCTGCTCATCTGCTCATTACCACAGCCATTTAATTCAATTAGCACCTTAATTAGAAGAACAGCCATGTCCAATGTCGTAGGACTTGTCAGAGTACGCGGCTTGATTAGCAAAGACAAACACACCATGCAAATCAGGCTGTAACATTTGGGGGCGGCAGGAATGGAAGGCAGCCAGCTGGTGAAGTGGAAAAGGAGCGTGTCTTCATCCCCCAAAGCTTTGCCAGGAGAGAGAACATAAAGAAGGCATCAGACTGAGGAAGGAATAAAATAATTTACAATTCCACGAGTTAAGGCATCACTTAACATGAATGGTGTGTAACTCCTGAGGACGGTGTCACTACTAAATTATCTCCTACCCCCAGTGCTCTTTAAAAAAAGACAGAAAGTGAGAGAGATGTGTAAAAATAATACAGTAATCTTCTACCATATCGCATGTCCTTTTCAGAGTAGGGAGTCAAACCCCAAAGTCTAGTGACTCAAAGTGAGAGAGAAGAGGAAAAAGAAACACCCTGATCCCAGGTATAAATCCACACAGCTCCACTCATCAATGCCAGGTGAGGAGTGAGTCCAGGGTATTTTAAAATCACCCATTTGACCTAGACCCTCTCATTTAAGATAGCAGCATTGCTGAGGGGAGACATGAGGAGCTGTAGAATCGTATTTAAAAAAAAAAAAAAAAAAAAAAAAAAAGCTGCATTTTCCAAGAGCAGTTTAAGTCTCAGTTTTGTTTTGTGCCAGTCTATTTAAATCTTTATTCCCTGCCTATTAATTCTCCTAATTAGAATTAAATGAAGCATGTTAAATTGCTAGATTAACCAATAATTAAGCAGGCAAAGCACTAACGTTTAATACACACAGGCAGCTCTTTCTCTTCTGTGATAGCACCATGTCATGCCTGCTCATTTTATTTGAAAGGAATTAAGAGGCTTGTCTTCTGTGATCAACACCCCCTCCCATATTAACTTACATAAAATAAAGGCTTTCCCAAAAGGGGATCAGTTTCCAGCTAGTTATCAAGGAACCTTGGATTTTATTTTTTAATTCCTTATCTGTGAACCCTTGTGAAACCTATTTGAATCAGTTGGCTCAAAGAATCCAACAGCTGTACATATATTTAGCAGATAGTAGGTTTTAATTAAAATGATATATAGTTTGTGTGGTGCTCCTTTTATTCTGTGTTATTTCTTTATTTCTGCTCATGTAATGAAGTCCTACACTTATTTCCAGGGGATGGCAATCCCTATCCCTCCCTCTCACCACCCCCCGTGTCATGCCTTGCTCCTTCAATATTCATTTTACTTATTTACACATAATTTTGTCTTTAGGGCGTGCACCTGCCCGTGGGATCTCTCAGCATCACCCAGTCCTCTCTGTGTGTAAGATGAGGTTGTGCACACCCACCATGGCCACTCCTGGTGATTTTGAAGGTTATTCCTTGGGTGTGTAAGGGCTGGAAAAGCTGGGTCAGTAGCAGGACATGCATGTTCAGAAGGGGGTTTGTGCCTCTTAGGAAGGTGCTGGCTGTGCCTTGAGCATGCAACTCGTTCATGTACAGAGGGCAGCAAAGGCTCGTGAGAGGGATTTCATAGAGCTGCTCAGTCCCATGGCAACTGAACACATAAGTTCTTCTCTTTCATTCTTTGAGGTTAAGCTGTGAGCAAAAATTTGGAATATTTCTCCTTGTTCCCTCCAGGAGTAGGAAAAAATCTGATGGAGTCAGGTGTTTCTCTTGGGATGAGTATCCAGTATTTTGCAGACAGGTCCAAATTTATTTTGTCTGCGGCTTGACCAGTCTGCCTTTGAAGAGGAAGCTGTGTGGCTGCATGCAGGAGCCATGGCTTCTGGTTTGAAACCACTTTGCAGCCATTTGTCTGCATGACAGGCAGGGTAACACTGCCTTTGATGAAACCCCATGGCAAGAAATGCAGAAGTCCTGTTCTCCAGAGATACCAAACAAGAGGCTGTGTCTGCTCACAGTCCCATCTCTCTTGTGGCCAGCACTTTGCCCCAGAGTGGGTGTTTTAACAATATTGCTGAAATTATGCAATATTTGAAATATATTAAATATGTATTATATGAAATATAAAATTAAATTATGTAACATTGTCCCCTTTCACTTAAAACTAACTGTTAAAACTCCCCCAAAAAACCCTGTTAAAACTGTTAAAACTCCCAAAGTGGGTGTTTTAACAATATTACTGAAATTATGTAATATTTGAAATATATTATATGACATATATATTATATTTCACCTGCAGGTGAAAAGGGACAATCTCTGTCTTGTTTCTTCTCTCTCCAGGAGATCCTGTACCTTTTGGTACTTGCATGAGCATCTTCTGAGATAATTTTCTTGGCCAGTCTGGAGGAAAAGCAATGCAAGAAAATAGACTTTTTCCACTGCCTTAACCAGTTGGGTCTGCACACCATAAGGCCAAATGAATATGAAGGCATCATGAGGACTAGAGCAGGATCTGCAACTGGTAAAAACTGGCAGTGGTTGGCATCTTCTTGTGGTGGCAAATCAACAACTTAGCCCAGATATCACCAAATTGCAGTTTATGTTTGTAGGTGCAGAGGTATGTCCTGAAGTAAACTCATGGATTACGAAAAAGAACAGATTTGAGTTTATTTCATTTCTTTTCCTCAAGCGAGCAGTCCTGCTGGGTGCAGGGAAAACAAGTGTCAGTGCTGAAGACATCAAAATTGCCTTATTTCAGAGGTTTTGGTTTTGGTTTTGTTTTTTTGTTTGTTTTTTTTTTTAGAGAATTTCAGAATTTCAAAGAATTTCAAAGCTTGTGATCTCAGCTCATTCAAAGTCTTCTGAGCAGCAGCTTTCCATCAGGACAGCATAGTTTCATGATCCTGTTCTACACACATCTCTAACCAACCTTGAGCCACACCAAGTACTTATGATTCGGAGGAAAAGCTATGCAAGTGCTGGCATGAAGCTGTGTTTTTTTTCTCTGCCTCTCTCACATGCTGCCCAATTTAAGGCTGTCTAAATGAGCATGAACTTGAATTCTTTGGCATAAAACTCTTTAAAGGCAATGCCAATGCATATCTCTCAATATAAACAGGGGCTTGGGGGCTTGCCAAGGACGATTTGTAGAGTCATGGCCCAAGACAGTTTTGAATCCAGATATGTTCAATTTGAAAATAAAATAAAATTATAACAATAGCTCAGAAGCATTAGGGATAACCATTCCCACCAAGAATTTCACCTGGTTTTGCAGTTGCTTGTACAGACCTGCGGATTAACATGGAGAACAATAAGTGCACTCTGAATCAGTAATGTCAAAAAATAATGGTGAGATGATGGGGCCTTGGAAGGCAAGGTAAATCAAGATGTGAGAGAATGCCTTCATTTCTTTGAGGGGCCAGACTGAGCAAGCTGGATTCTAATTTCTCAGCTGTCCTGTGGTGTGAACCGTGTGGCCCCTGCAGTGCACGGTGAGGACAGCGGAGTCTGCCTTCCCTTTTCGCCTGGCTGGCTGATTGATTCATTCCTCTTCTTCTTTTCAAACCAAGCTTCTTCCATGCTTTGGTGAACCCCTTAGTCAGTCTCTGGTACCTCTGTCGATTCAGTGTGTGTCTGTGTGTGTGTGTGTGCACGCACATGTATTGCACTTCATCTGCTTGATGCAATAATATCCTGGGGGAATGTGCAGGCTGTAAACTTCTTCATAACATCCTGTTCCTGCAACTTGGAGATATTGACTCTGAAGGGAAACAATGGCATGAATAAAATAAAAATAAAAAAAGTTAATTATCCTTTGTGTTTGTAATTTAATTAAAGATGCAGTAAAGTTTTACTGTTTTTCCAGGTGATGATGTTTAGGGCTCTGAAAAGCTATTTGTGCTGGTGAGATTAAAGTGCATTTTAAAATGTTCCCCGAGCACTTTCACATTTGTTGATAGATTTTTAAATTAAACTTTAAATTGTAATCTAAATTACCTCCAACAATTCATGGTCCCTGTAATGAACTCCCACCATTCCTGCTGTCATCTGACTATGATATACTGTAAATGGTAACTGCTCAGGGTTTTACTGAATAGTGCTTTGGTATTACTGCTCTATATTAGTTGTGTACAACCCTCAAACAGAAATCAAAGCACAACACAGGTTTGGTTTAGCATAGTAACTTTATTATTTGTTGGTCTTTAGTCTTAGTGAACACTACTACTGCTATTCATTTGGGACCTCATAGAATATACTTCCAAATAATTTTTTAGGCATTCCTGTCAAGGTAGAAGTATTTGCATTTTGCCAGCCAATGAGCTTTTGGACATTAATCCTTAATGGGTAAAATAAAACTAATTGGGGAATATGAGTTCAAGTGCTCATTCGTAAAGTGACCATGGCTCATCGGCCCCTGAGGCACAATTAGAAGAAAATACTTTCCTAAATGATTGATGTCGATTCAAAGAGGAAAAGGAGATTGCTCAAGGATAGTGAAAATAATTCACCACGGGCTGCTTCAGCATGTGATGTAGGTTTGGTGAGACCAAGAGGTTTCCAAGAGCAGAGCAGAGCTTAACTTGCAAATCACTGCCTGACCCTGGGACATCATGCTTGAGGCTCATGGATCTGTTCCTGGGATGAAATTAAAAACTCCAAATATAAGCTGGTCTAACCTCCATGGGAAGCCCTCAAGGATCTCAAGAACATTTACACATATGGAAAATTAGAAGGAAAATTTATTCTCAAATTTTAAAAAACACAAATCCAACCAAACAAAAAAACCTCTACATAACCGCAGAGTAAGGTGCTAGAGAAGAGCAGAGGGAGAAAATAAGTAGGTGCAGGAGTTTTTTGGTGCAGAAGGGTGCCTTGTTATGTTCCAGCAGTCTGTCACATAGAGCCTTTTGACACGGGGTTTTATCTTTCAGCTGGAAAACTCTTGGTGGACTACACATGCTGTACAGGTCTCAGCTTTTGGCTTCCATGAGTTCCCTGTTTTAATTACTTATTATGTGAAATGAAAACTGGCTTGTTTGGTTACATTTGATTTCTTACCACTCCTGCTATGAGGAAAACAAACATTCTTTGTGTTTCCTGGTCACCTTTGCCGTTTTTCATCATTCAGTGTGTTGGCAGCCATGTTGGAAAATGTAACCATTAATTAGACTCATTGTTTTTCCTTATTCCAACCCCCTCATTTTGGATCACTACTATTGCATTCTTCTCCTTCAATCCCTCTTTTTCTTAAACCCCTCTGCACATAAACTACTGAAGGAGAATGACAGTGTCTATGGTGCTGACATGCCACAATCCCTGCCTGCCAGGCTGAGCAACTCCTTGTATGGGTTTCCTTTTTATCCTTATGGCTTTCCTTTTATTCCCTTCCCATCTGTCTCCTGTCCACCAAAGGTAAATTGTGCCAAATTACCCCGACAGCTTCCTCTGATAAGGTAGATTATTTTCTAATCAAAGAAAATGCATTAGATACTGTCTACCTGGACTTCAGTAATGCATTTGATACTGGATAATGATCACTTGAACTGGGGGAGAGAGGAATGAGCAGAAGGATTAGAGGGTGGGCCTGGAACCCACTAAAGTGAGACAAAACTGAGAAGTCTTTGGATGGGAAGTGCTGTCCTGAGAGACCACCACTTAGCAATCACTTATGGACTGGATATTTTGAATATTTTCACCTGGGGCTTTGTCAGAAGAAAGGACAGAAGGTAGAGGGTTGATGGTGATGCTTGCTTGTGAACCAAAACTAGGGGCTAGATATTGTCTGCAGGAGTATCACAGAGAAATATCTTGATAACTCTTTAACTGGAGGCAGCAGTGAAATTTTACGAAATACAAAATCATGGTGAGGGGCTGGGAATGAAGAAGGAAGACTGAGTTATCCTACTGATACATAAACTTATTAATTTTTAAACATCTCTGTCCACTGAGGGCCTCTTGTTTATCAGTGTGCAGTTTTTTATTTCCATTTTTATTTTAATTTTTCTTCCAATTCAGAAGTTTAAATGAGCATGGCTTTCAGATTGTGCTCATTTTCAACTGGAGACAGAGGCATCAGCAAGCATTCCACAGCTCTGAAAGCAGAGCCCACACTAAGCTACACACAGAGCTCATGCCCTCTGCAAGAGACAGAGAGCAGGATGCTTCTTTTGTGAGGAAAGTGAGACTGCAGTGAGAAGAAAAAGAGGTTTATAGTTTCATTTTTAAAAAATTTAAATAAGTATAAATTCAAGCGAATATCTGTCTTGAACTTTTGTGGGTTTTGAAAAGTAAATGCTGATATTTCAGCTCTGTGTTGCTGCTGATGAGCAATTGATGAGTTGATTGCCTTCCTGGTCCCACTGAATTGGAGTGCAGCTGGAAATACTGGGTCAGCCATGTGAGGCAAGTCTTCATTGTCCACTGCTTACAGAATCCCTGTGCTGTGATAGTAAACATTGTGTTCTCCCAAACTGAAAGCACACAACTCCAGTTTTTCTGTTTCACTGGGAAAAGCTGCCTTTTTTAAAAAACAAAATTAATATGAAAGGCAGAAAGGAAAAAATACAGTGGGGGTGAGAGATGGATTTATTCTCCCCTTTCTCCAATTTGTGAAACTGAAGTTTCCTGATCGTAATGCTATCTGCAGACAGGCGTTTTTCCAATACAACTTTGTTCACAATTTGTAAGGTAAATATTCATTTTCTTAAATGCATACAGGGTTATTAACAATGACAGAGCATGGTGAGCATTCCCCCTAAAGGACATTGTTTCTTTTCTCCCCCTTTTAAAGTGATTCAGAAATGCCCTGCAATGAACCTGATGAATGAATATATATATAGCAGTTTTACATGCTGCTACCTACAGACAGCCAGTCCTAATTTAAGGTGGGAAGCAGATAACAAACTTCACAGTGCACAGCAGGATACCATCTCTCACTAATAGAAATTCACATTCCATATTGTACATCAGGCTGTTGGCGTTTGAAATGCTACAGCGGTGCTAACATTAGAATTCAGAGATATTTGCTGACACTTCTCTTGAGACTGTTCATACACACACCCCCTCAAAGAGATAGCACCAGCCTCAAAATGAATTTGTTGGTGAGGCTTTGGAGCCCTGCTCTAT